>NW_015151121.1:358088-359096 GCF_000732505.1 Cyprinodon variegatus
AGTTAACGTTTTACTGACAAAAATCACTGAGCTGCTGAGGAAGACCTTGGTCAACACCGTTTTACTGGGAGGAATTATGGCTTACAGTCTGCTGACATACCAGCCTTGTTTTGAATTGCTCAGCAGAAACACTCAAAATAATAATAAAACAAAATTTCCCGGTAGAATAAAGATTCTATGAAAATACAACCTTATTTCTACCTCATTAAAAAAAAAAAACAGCAAGCAATCAAAGCAAAAATTACAATGAAATCAGCAAGGAATTGAAATAACATGGTATTCTTGTTAATTAAAGTTTTAAGTTTGGATTTAAAATAGGCATCATAAGAGATGTAGTGTATGTCCAATAAGAGATGGTTCAAGAATCTGGTATCTGATATCTGGTCACCCTAATGTTGATAAAGAACATTAGGGGAAAAAAACTGGAATGAAGATTTCATGAATCTACTGAACACTCACTAATCAAACAGAAGTTATGTGTTGTCATCCAGGGGTGACGGTTAAAAGCCACATCGCCCTGAACATCCCTGTTGTAAAATGATCATATAGAGGCAACTGTTGCTGTCAAACAAACTGCGAAGAGTTAAAGGTAAAGACTATTTCGTAGCAATTCTTTAACAAAATCGTCATTTTAGGTAGAAAATGATTCTTCACAGATAAATAGAAAACATATTTAGAGACGATTCCAAATCTTAACAGGTTTTGACACCGACTAAAACAACCTCAAAGTCTGACATTGCTTAAAACAAATAAAGGATACTGCATTTCTGGCTGCTCAGGTTCAGAGTGGGTAACACTGATGCCTTGCAGCAAGACAGTTCTGTGTTAGATTCCTGACCCGAGGTCTTTTTGCATTGAGTTTGCAAGTTCTCCCTGTGGATGCTCTTAAAAAAACGTCAGCCTCACCCTCTAGGATTTCATTTGGCCCGCTCTAGGAGGTTGGATTGTGCTGAAACTTTGTTGTGCTTGAGGTATAATTTTAGAAAAACCATAGCAGTTATCAACATA
>NW_015151121.1:359375-371159 GCF_000732505.1 Cyprinodon variegatus
TATCTTTAGAACCTGTCCAATGCCAGGCCATTTTCAGTATGAATATGAAAGAGAATAAACTAGGTTTCTGCAATGGCTGTATAGAGTAATTGATGCTGTTGAGTAAAGTATTAACTAGATGGAGCAGTGGATGTTTAATAAGTGTCTAATCTTCCCTTCTTTTCTTCCTGCAGCTGTTTTCGTCAGTGCCATTGTCTGGATCATTGAGATCATAGCCAACTCTGCTCCTCTCTTCCACGATGAACTCTTCCAGGATCGCTTCAACCACACCTTCTGCTTTGAAAAGTATCCAATGCAGGACTGGGTGGTAGGAATGAACCTCTACAGAACATTTTTTGGTTTCCTTACACCATGGACTGCCATGTTGGTGGCCTACAGAGGGATACTAGCAGCAGTGCGATGCAACGTCTCTACAGAGCGACAGGAGAAAGCCAAAATCCAGAGACTGGCCTTGAGTTTAATTCTCATAGTTTTGCTGTGCTTCGGACCATACCATACACTCCTTTTGGTGCGCAGTGTGATGTTTCTGCGGCAGCCGTGCGACTGTAGCTCAGAGGAGACCCTGTTTGCTGCATATCATGTATCTCTGGCTCTGACTAGCCTGAACTGTGTAGCTGACCCCATTTTGTACTGTTTTGTCAATGAGGGTGCCAGGCACGATGTTAGTCGTGCTCTCTCAGCTATTATGTCCTCAGCATGCCAGAGGCGCTCCTCATCCTCACCGTCGCACGCTGACATACTCAATGCTGGCTCTGTCACCATGGAGACACCTCTTTCAACTAAGAAGTCATCTTGTGTGTATGTTGATGGAGGGAAGCCAAGCAGCTACAAGACAGAACTGTTGGCTATGAAGGAGGAATGTCTACAGATGACAATACTGGCTGTTAAAAAGTGATTTCTGGGAAAACCTTGACAGGTTTAAGTCATCCTTCTCTGGAGAGCAGAGTATCCCCTATACATTAGGGGGTATATTTTCCTCAGCAAGGCCCTGGGGAGGTCAGATGTGTTCAGTGGCTGTTGGTTCGTTAAGACCAGGCTTCCACTCAAATGCCAAAATTAGATTTAAGTGAACCTAACAAACAGTTTGCAACACCTGAAACTGCTGCTGTTGGCTGCTAGCCTGTTAGCACATTCATAGCAAGTTAAATCTGACCTGAGAGGGCCGCTAGATGACTGCTCATGTTCTATGTTGAGTGTGTTTTTGTTTTCTTTTTGCGACCAAATTTGTAAGTTAAGTTTTAAAGTAAGGCAACTGCTTCCCTATCTGGCTGGACATTGTGGTGCCCAGACTGGCAGATTTCAACAGTTAATATTGCAATATGTGTGTTGCATTATTCTACCTTAGTCCCAAAGGAATGGGCAGAGCAGAATATGATCATGTTTATGTTATAAAAAATAAAGAGCTGTTAAGTCCATCCAATGTTAGAGTGAACCAAAATGTGCATTACTCTCTTTAAACTGAATTGGCTTTTTATCTTCTTATTTTTCATCAAAAGACCAGGTGTGAGTTTTCACAAGAAATCTTCCAAACAGACCGTTTTCTGCATAATGTTTTTCTTATGGATTCCTTCCCTGTAGGGATTCCTAGCTGAGGTTTGCTAATTGAAACTGTCTTATGTTTGGATTTAAAGCCACATTTTGTTCAATTCTAACATAATAATTGGCATTGAAAAGGTTGCTGAGATATCAAGGAAAAGTTAAAATTTTTATTTTTTATCTTAACAAAAAGCCCAAAACTTCAAAAAAAAAAGTCATCATTATTTGCTTTGATTTTTAATGCTAGAGGATGCATGCAGGTAAAATCAGACACACCAGCAAAGTGAAAACAAACATAACATCGACAGTCATTTTCTAATTGAAAGAAACATGTTTACCAAAGCAGATAAAAGTTAATGCTTTTTCCGTGTGTTGTAATCTCTTTGTTGAGGCACCCTGGTTAACCATGCATGCAGTCTACTTCATGGAAACTCCATCAGTGCAAGAAATTTCCCAGTATTTTTCCAGAGCAACCACAGATTTCAACTAAATTAACTTGGAGGCAAAATGCCAGCTACTCTGATCAAGTAAACCTGACAGCAAATCATCCAAACATTGAACTGACTTGCCCAAAAATATGACTTTATTAGGAATTTACTGTAAATTTCACTCGTTTTGAGCCAACATTGTTTTTCATTTCGGTTTTAAATACAACTTATGTTTTAATGCAACACAAACTGGTAAGATGATGAGATCAATCAAGTTGCTGAACAATTTCTGCAATTGGAGGCATGATTTTAAAACCTGCATATTTGAAACAAAGGATTCACACCAGATTTCATTAGATTCTTGCTGCCACAGGAACTTTAGATATTTACCCTAAGTCATGATGATTATTCTGTTTGAACATGTAATATGATTAATTCAGTACCATTTCCTGTTTTCTGGCTCTTAGGGGTTATATCCCTGAAATGAAGAGGTTACCTTCACTGAACTCACATGTTATTTTCTGAAATTACCAAGGTTTGAATACATTACTGCTTGGAATTTGAATTTCCTTTTTTTTCTTTCCTTTTGGTTAATACAGGGCACCTTTTCAACTCCCAATAGCACCTTTGGACCTTTATTGAAGTAAAAAAAAGTCCTCACTTAGGAAAATAACACATCTTAATATTGTCCTGTCCCTAAAGGTCACCTGCAAAGGCCAGGAAAATAACCAGTTTCATATGGAGACCTCTATGTTAGGCAGAATTAGAGTTTCAGATTCAACAACTTATGTCTTGGAAACCATCTGTATGTAGACAAAAAAGAATGATGGAAATTTACATCTGGAGTCAAAAAGTGACCTGAAAAATCTAAAAAGTGACCAGCAAGATCCAGAATGTAACTGAAAGAAACCTCCAGGTTTTAGAAAACTATCTACGTAGTTTCTAAAATAATCCTCTCATAAATTAATACTAACCTCTGAGCTAATGTAGGTATCCTTTAGGTCCCAGATATGTTTTGACACGTTTGGAAAAAAGCTAGCAAGTTCCAGAAAGTAACCTCTTAGGTTTAGTAATACAGCTTGGAAAGTTGCTTATACATGATATTTAATGTCTACTAGCAATTGGTTCTCAATGGAACATCTAAGTTCAGGAAGGTAATATATAAGCTCCAAAACTGTCCCTTTAACAAGGCTTTCAAGTTCTGATAGGTAACCTATCGGTTCCAGTGAAACGGCCTCAGGTTCTCTAAAAAAAATACAAAAAACAAAATGAAAGTTCTTTAAGTTTAAAAAAATTGACCTGGTAGATTATGGGAAAGTATCGATTGCTACTGTTTTATGCAACTGAAACATAACTGATCAACTGTTTTCATTGTAGGTAGAGTCAGCAGCAGATTCAGAAAGATCAGAAATGTTAATTATATAATTTTAGACAGAATCAGAAGTATTTTGAACATTTGCTGAAGCAAAAGCAGAGAGTTGTGAAACCAATTCACTGTCCTAATTTTTTCTGTCAAAACTAAGTTTTGAAAAAAAAAGTCATACAAATAATGACCACAAAATAAATTTCTAAATAAAAAGAAATTTCTAAATTAATTTAAACAAGGCCAAGAACATATAAAAAAGACAGGTCTTATTCTGAAGAGTAACAATATTTTTATGACATTACGGCAGTCAAGCACAGTGTTTAATGCTCCTCTTTCTCACAAATAAAATTAATTATTAAAAAAAATCCCATATCATTTTTTTATGCTTTCTGCTTTCATGTCTGTTAAAATATCTCAAAATTCTAATTCCAAGTAAGGGATGGCATTTTTAGACTTTTTTTTTTTTTCATTTCATAAGGTTTAAATCTTGCTATACGCTCTTCAAATAGACATATAAGATATTTTCTTCCTCTGAAGAACTAAACCCCAAATAAAATCCAGTGTCATTGTTAGAGGGGTTTGGTTTGGTTTTAATGACTGTTAAAACTAAAGGTGTTACAAAGAGGAATCATACCGCGTTAAAGAGGAAATCACTAGCTAGTCAAAACCATAGGCCTTTTTTTAAAGAGGTGTGTGGATAAGTAAGATAAGCAGTGCAGATCATAAAGATGACAATATAAAAATAAGTCTAAATATAAACAAAGCATGTTCCTTTTTTATTACCGATATTTCTCATTCTTGAAGGATGTGTCTTATTATGGGAAACTAAGCACAAAATTACCTATAATAATGCAGCATTCCAGCTTCTGCAGGTGCAAGATCTGACTTCAAGTCTTTTCATAAAACTTTCATGTCAAAGAGGTTTGAATTATGCTTCTGTTTACATTATTCAAAGCTTTGCCAGTAATCATAAAGTTTTTTGTTTTTTTTTATGTGCTTTTTAATGCGTCTTTAGGTTCATATGATTCCAGATAAGTTAACTGGTTACAGTAAATGAAAGCAGATAAGTTCCCTTGTCGAGAAAAAATAAAAAATAAGAAAAGCCTTTCCGAGAAAAATCATGCTTACTTGGCATGAGTACTGTAAAATGTTGTGCAGATTTATTTTTTGGCATATTCTCTGCTAGCTTGTGTTGTTGAGAGCTCTGTTGTCTGTGCCATTAAAACAGAAGGTGAAAAGCTGGATGAGGTCTCGCAGTTATTTAAACTTGTCTATGTGGAAAAATAAATGATGAAAATAAACCTAAAGCTGCTCTTTTTTTTTTTCAATTTAGGAGAAATGAAAAAGACTCTTTATAATGAATTCATCTATTCCATAATTGTAGTTTGTCAGCTAATTTTAGAGTGCTTTATTTTTAAATTTTTTATTTTGGCTGTCTTATTTATTTATTTATTTATTCATTATTCATAATAATTTGCCTGTTTTTACGTATTTCTTTTGCTTAGTTAGCCTTCTTTTTTACTTGTATTGGCATTGTTTTTTATTAATATAAAGTAGCCCTTTTTGGGGGTGATGTTTGAATATTAAAAGCTTTTTACTTTTGGTGTTAACAGATCATTGCTTACTGTTCATGTTCTAAATTAGGCATTACATTGCATACTACATTTCTAACATAGAAATTCAGTAGCATTGAAAGACATGACATTAATTTTTAATGAATTTAAAAGAAAAATCTACATTTTGGACTTTAGACAAGTTAAGTAAAAACATCCCTGTCATCTAGGAAAGGATGTTATATGCTACAAATATGCTCCCATCTTATAATGGATATTGACATCATTGCATTGTAAACAGAGGTGGGTGGCGTACCCAACAATTTTACCCAAGTAGGAGTAGCACTACTTTAACATTTTTTACTCAATTAAAATTAGGAAATAATTATCAAAGAAATTACTCTGGTAAAAGTAAAAAAGTACTTTGTAAAATGACTACTCAGGTACTGAATTCTGTTGGCTCTTAACATCTGATTTAATGCTTGAAATGATGTAATCAAACCGAGCGTTATGTACAAATTAAAGTATGCAATATAATAAAAAATAAAAATAGAAAAAAGATTACAAAATAACAAATTCAGGAAAAAATAAATCACTTTACTCACTTTATTCAAAGTGAACTTAAAAAAAGTACACTTTACAGGATGTAGTTTATATATGTCAGGAAATGATTAAAAAAAAAATCTGCTATTCACTGTATTTTCACCTGATTTGTGAATAGCTAAAATAACTTGTGGGCAGAACAACCAGATATGTTACTTAATAAGAGTAGTAATACTCTTATAAAATTAGAGAGTAAGTAAGGTAAAAAGTACAGTAAAACAATTAATCAATCGAGATTTTTTGTATAGCACTTAACACCCTAAATGGGAATCAAAGTGATCCACATACTTTCATGATCTTGGTGCTGATGACTGGCTTATTTACTCATTTCATTCACCTGTCTAACTCTGCCCGTTTTCTCATTGCTGCTTATGTAATCCACCTGCTTCTGTCTCTATTTAACCTGCCTGCTACCAGACATCAGTGCCAGATAATTTCCCTCAACCCAGTGGGGTGAGTGTGTGCAAGTGTTTTCAGATTTCCTGGTCTGGCTCTAATCCTCTGAGCCTGCCTGTTCCTGTTCTGATCTGTTTGCTTTGAATCCTGGGTCCTCTGTCATGAGCCGTGACACACACAAAAAATAAGGAGAGGTTGAGCCAAAAAAGGTTAAAAAGAGAGAAAATAAAATACACAAAAGCACAATTTTAAAGAATATTTAAAAGATATAAGAACATTATTAAAAAATAAATGTAAAATACACTATTTTACATAAACCATTTCCTGTGGTTTATGTAAAATATAAAACATTAACCTGGTTATAGCTCCATCCATTATAGTCTGGTCTGAATCAAAATCATGTCTCTTTGCTGCATTCTTACATATATACAGTTTAATGAATAAAAACAAATAAAAAATAATTGACCTTCAAAATATACGTTGATGGATCCGAGATCCTGGATATCTTATGTTTGAACAGAAAATGTCCTGGAAGTGTAACAGATGTGGAAATAAAGATAGAACAGCAACAAATCACAAACCTGAAGTTCTACATAACACCATCACTGTAAGAGATCTGAAATAGCTGCAAAGTGACCTTCTTCACTTTTCACATTGTCTAGACCCACACAGATGGACAGCTAATGAACAACATCAGGGGTCAATGCTGCACATGTGCCTGTCATAGAGCATCTGTGCAGCTGCATTTAATAAACTGACGTTGCCATGTCTGCTTGAGCATTTATGGTCCACATTGTGTGGTCTGTCCCTTCAACTATAATCCAAGGCATTAGTGGAATCTGTATATTTACAAACTGTTGTCATGCGGAAAGATTCATTTAAAATGTGTCAAATACGAAAAATACAGTTTGGCCTCAAATCTGAGTTAAACAACATTTATGTAAAGAAAAAAAAAATAGCAGCCACACATTGACTACCTTTCTGTTATGAGGGAGAAGGAGGAAAAGCCTGTAGAGGAACATTGTTTCTCGTCCTCTATGCTTCACTGCTCACCTCTGCTTTAAATAGAAGCTGACCAGAGGCAATGATGCCATTACCAACAGCTCACCTGATTAGAGAGTGATTTATCTACAGGTAAAAATAGATAGAAATCCCAGCTGGGAAATAAGGAATGATTGTCCATTTCAACAAATCTTGATCAACCTTTTGGCATAATAGAAACAGTGTCTCAGTTGCAGGAATACAGCAGATCACTTTATCCTTTTCCATAGAAAAAATTACAATTGAACTGAAAAAAAAAAATAAATTATTATTTAATTGTTCATCTGGCTAAAGCTCACCAATTCTCAAACCCTCCAATCAAACTCGAGGCTCCGATATCTGAGTCATTAAAAAAACTGTTGTTTATGTCAGTCAGTAGCTAAGTTTAGTGAATTTAGTATAAAGTAATTTTAGATCGAACATGTTAACTGTGCTAAAATAAATGCTCACAATATAGTGTTTTAAATCTAAATTACAGTCATAAAGACAATAATATCAAAGTCATATTTTATTTTTTAAATGAAAATGGATCATTGTTCAGTTGAAACTTGAAACTGTCTTCTTTTTAACGCTTTTTTCTATCATCGGTTTATTTGTCTTTAGTATCTTCACTACAAGTCAGACCTCCTTCCTGTCAGGGTTAGTTGAGGTTTGAGAACCCAAACGCAGAGGCAGAGAGGCTGAGGTGATTTCTTTTGGATTTAATCAAAAAGGTAAACAAAGGCAGGAATGCAAAAATCCAACTACCGTAATAATGAAAAGCAAACCAGTATTATGGAGACATCAAGGGAAAACCAAACACGAGGAGCCAGGGAGGAACGAGGAACATAGACCACAGCATGGGAAGACAGCAAAGANAAAACTGGAATAAAATCAATAAATCTAGAAAACAAGGAGCAAAGTAAAGAACAACAGAACCAAGAACATGACACTTCCTCTCAGCATGATGATGCCTCCACCATGTTTAAAAGTGAGGATTGTAGCTAAACGTGACACGCAGTGTTGTTTTCAGGATGTGCAGAGTTCTTCATGTCAGTCACAAAGTATAACGTTGGTCTGATCTCACCAGAGCATCTTCTTCCAAATGCTTTCTGTGTCCATTACATGGAATTTAACAAGTAGCTTTCTTCTTGCTGCGCATTCACAGAGGCAACTTTTATTCAGTGCATGAGTGAGTACTGTACAGTAAGTTGTTTTGTGTTTTTTTTTTTTTTTTAAGTTCCTGTGTCATTACATTCAACCTCCTGAGTTGTGGATCTCTGCAGCTCCTCTAGGCCTACAGTACCATGACCATATTGGTTGCTTCTCTGATTAACACTCTTGTTTTCCAACCTCTCAGTTCCAGGGGCCTCCAACTCCAGTCCTGATATATTTTTGCTCTGCAGTTTATAGGTGCATCCCTGCTCCAGCAAGCCTAAATCAAACAAGTCCCTCATTGCCAGACATTCTATAAAATGAATGCCATACCTACGAGAGAATCAATCATTTTAGTCAGCTGCATTTGAGCAGGGATGTAAATAATAGTTGCTTATACTAAACCCCCTTTTTTCTAAAATCAATGGCCATCTCTTGTTGTTAAGCATATCAATATTCTGATTTTTTTTTTTTCATACATAGGCCTATATAAGATTTTGAAACAAACTCTACTATACCTCAACTTAACTCGAAATTTATTTATAAAGCAGCACATTTAAAACAACTGGGGTTGACCAAAGTGCTGTACAGATATCACAGTTGCAGGAAATAAGGTAAAAACTTAAAAGCTAAAATACACAAACAAAATGCAATAAAATAGAATGAAAATAAAATAGAATAAAATAAGTTAAAATTTAAATAAAAATGTAAATATATATATATTTTTTGGCCAAATGTCCACTTAGACTTGATCAAAAGCCAGGGAGGTGGTGTGTTTTTAGGAAGGTTTTAAAAACCTCAAAAGATTCTGCAGATTGAATGTGCCAGGACAGGTTGTTTCAGAGCAGTATACCATAGCAGGTCTGGTGTTTGCCTCAAAATATGAGAGTATATTTATTTTCTCTGGAAAATTGTACAAGAATCCCAAATAACAGCTTTGGTGCTTCTTTGACACATTAAAACGTCCTAAAAGGTAGGTTTGTATCCACCTATCACTGTGACCAACGTGACCCAGAATCCCATTTTAAGACATGCGCTATAATCTAATTAGTCCCTCATTCAGCTGTATGACCACTCTGGCAGAGAAAGCAAGTCGTCATCCCTGAACCAACCCGATATATACACAATCCCGTTTAAAAGAATACACTCACAAGTACTTGTTATTGAATTAACAAAATGCCTCATGAGCCAAGAACAAAAGACCCTATTTTCTGTTTGGCAGGTGTTGATGGCTCTATCTGGAACAATGTATTTGGAAAAAAAAAAACATTTGGCTTCGTTGTAGGTGTTTTATTACCGGTAGGTTTTATTTGATTTTTTTTTTTTTTTAAGTTTACCCATATGGAACCATATTTTTTTTCTCAGAAAAAGCTTATTTAGACTCAAATTTATTCTCTTACACACTGATATTTCATAACTGCAGAGGAGTCCAGAGCAAATTTCTGGATAAAGAGGTTGTGCCATTATGATTATTCAGGACTTCTTACTGCATATTGTCAACAAACATCAACAGAATGCATAAAGTTAAATCCTTCCATTTTAATCGGTGGGACCTCCCAATAACCTGTTTCATATGTATTCATATCCGTATTTCTCACACCCAGAGCACGCCACTTATTTGAAATACAAACTCATACTGTTTGAGTCACAAAGAGCCTATAGCTCAGAGAAATGAACTCACTGGATGCTGAATAAGGTCAAAGAGACAATTTCAAAGGAAAATCTATAATTCATTCGCTCTGAAACGTGGTTGTGCTCTTGACACATTAAGGTCAAGATATATTCAAGAATATGATTATTTACAGTTGATTAAAATAAAAAAATTCTTTGTTTGGTTTGGAATTGGAATATTTCTATGGATAAGGCATGACTGAAAGACTAAAAACTTTGACATACAATCAGTGTTGTTTTTGAAAGCCATCTTGGATTTAATCTTAGTTTTAGTCTTCAGGACAAAAAATATAATTTAGTCGCATTTTAGTCAATCGTTTTAGTCGGTTTTGGTCGACTAAAACTTTCCCTACTTTATACAAAAGTGTCTCACAAAAGTTGTGAAAACAGCAGATCTAGTTCAAAACATCATACTCGTAAAATAGCAGAAAGACAAGCTGACAAAATTGACAATAGAGGAATGGTTTTAGACAAACAAGGCTTCCATCCAAAAGTAAGCATTTCCTAGTTTACTATGAATTATACATTACCAACAGATCATCAATATACAATACACCAAAAAGAATCTGTGTCTTTATCCAAAGATAAACTGTATGCAATGAAATATTTGCTTTAGATATAATTTAGGGATTCCTTTTGTAGAAATTAAAGTAGGTTTTACATCACCTTTTGTGAGCTGGAAGAAATAAAATCTTAATAGTTAGACAAAAGGATTTTTACGCTTGCAGAGGACGATTAGCTACATATAGTTTATTAAGTAGCGAGGCAGGAAGAGCAATACTGCTGAGAGCGAACCATTGTTGTGTAGCATAGACCCCAGACTCTGAGCTTAGCACAAACAAAGATGCATTTCTGCACAAGCACAGCTGGAAGAGCAGATTTTGTCAGAGTTAAGCGTGCAGTACTGGACCATTCCAGCCTACTTTTACCCCCTCTGCTACTGCTATGGTCCATCTGTAGCCATGCAGAATGTGCACCGCTGCACACCAGGTGGGCAGCAGGACCAAACAGGACGCAGCAGCCCGGCTGACACTAATGATCTTGTCTAGCATTTTACTTTGCTATAATAGGAAGCAACATAAGCTAAATATATATTTGCGACATTTCCTCAGTCCTAAACATTTTACTGTCATGGCTGGTATCCCTGGTAAAATGGTAACAGTGACAAAAGTGCAGGCTTTAGAGGTATAGAGGGTCTTTAAATTCCAAAATTTCTGTGGTCAATACCTACTCCAAACTGAATCTGGGGTTCAGATTAGTCAAAAATACAAATGCATCACATCTTTATTTCCAGTAACAATGCAGCAAATCAGATTGAATGAAAGAAAATCTCCACAATAGTCACAGAAATAACTTGAATGTGACAAAAGTAACAATTGATACAAAAAATTATAAAAAAAAATCTAAATAACACGAAATTAAGACATTGCTTTTTAATCTTGGTTCTAAAAGTTATATAAAAAAATAAACTCACGTGCTTATGAGCAAAAATAATAAGACTAAAGGGACATGTTAAACAAAGATGTGCATCACAGGTGTCAAAAAACTCGTGATCATTCAGTGAGCATATTTATAGGGCTACGGATAGTCACTGTGCTGTTTGGTGACATGGTGTATATCACACTCAACATGGACTAGTGGGAGCGAAGGACAGAGAAGTCTCAGAAGATTAGAAAGAAATTATAGACAAGCATAATGAAAGCAAAGGCTATAAGATCATCTCCATGCAGCTTGATTATCCTGTGACTACAGTTGCACATGTATTTCAGAAATTTAGGTTCACTGTAGCTAACATCCCTGGACAGGAGTAAAATTGATAACAAATCAAAGAGACGGATAATACAAAAGAGAACCAAAGAGCCAAGATAAACTTCCTAAAGACATTAAAGGTAAACTTCAAACCCAAGGAACATCAGTGTGAGATCAGAACATTTGTTGTTGTTTGAGCCTAAGTGGACTTAATTCGAGATGACCAAGGAGGAAACCATTGTTAAAAACAAATCATTAAAGAGTCAGACTGGAATTTGCCATACTATTAATAATAATAATAATAATA
>NW_015151121.1:372532-380020 GCF_000732505.1 Cyprinodon variegatus
TGAAGCTGCTATAGATGCAAAGGATGGACCAACCACAGATTAAAACCTGGGCATTATAATCATTTAAGTTCCAAGATCAAAACTTTTCCAAAGGAACACAATTATTATTAAGAATCTAGTTAACATTTTATTTGTATTTCTTGTTCTTAAGCTGTCAAGAACACATGGCAGCACACAAACTGATGAAAAGTGAGCAGGAAACAGCTTGCGCCCTCACATGGTTCACTGACTTCACACCAACAAGGGTAAGACGTCCTCAGTAGATGTGGATCAGCTTCTGACTCCATTTTCCTTCAATGTAAGGAAGTCTCAGGATGATTACAAAAACAAACATTAATTGTTTTTGCGTCCCATTTCCCTTTAAATAGAGAATGACACACACAAGTGTTTACTTTAAAAAGAAACCTAAAATTGATGCAATGCTTTTAGCAATCAAGCATTTAAAATGAATAGGGCCAGCAGGGGATTGTTTTTATTTCACATAGTCTTTATAGCAATTAGAATAATCCATCAGCGTAACAAAATAAAAAAGAACTGAAAACCAAAATAACTCAAGAAATATCCATGAATGGGTAATGAATCCTGAGATACGACTGAGCTATATTTACAGCGGAAATTTTGTAAACTGCAGTCTTTAAATTATCCAGACTGACTACAGCAGTAAGGATCCACATAAAGATGAGGACTGCTGCTATGATTTACAGTCTATCTCTCAGTATCGAGCAGTGAGCCACACAGTGAAAGATTAATCTTAGGCAGTCCTGGTTGTGCAGCAGTTTTAGGCTTTTCTTCCTGGGGACTAAAACTTAGAAGCAGACCAGAGGGATGTTTTTCACTGGCTTTTTTCTTCCTTCAGGGGAGTTTCTGATCTGAAAAATGTTACTGTAATTAAGGCAAAGTTTTTTATTCTGTTTTTATTTTCTGTTAAAAGTAAACCAGGAAGTCAGCAGCATTCCTAACAACATCACCTCAGAAGCATGGATAAGCCACTAGAGTGGCTTTCCTTGATTTGGGGCAAGGCAAGACAGGTCGCCAGTCTATTGCAGGGCAACACATAAACAACCATTCATGCACATGCTCAAACCTAAGGAGAACTTTTAGAGAAGCCAAATAGCCTAACATTCATGTTTTTGGAGTGTGGGAGGAAGCTTGGGTGCCCAGAGAGAACCCACGCATGCTCAGGGAGAACAAGCAAACTCCATGCAGACCCCAGACTAGGATTAGAACCCAGAACCTTCTTGCTGCAAGGCAGCAGTGCTACCAACTGCACCACTGAGCAGCCCAAGTTTATTTCAATTCAATTAACTTTATTTATATAGAGCAACTAACAACACGTGTCATCTCAAGGCACTTTACAGAGACAATCAACCAGGTCATACAGTCAAACTGATTCAAAGTTTTCTGTCGAAGGAAAATCAGTTGATTGCAACGACTCATTGTCTCGAAGGCAATCTCTCACACCAAGCATGCTTGTAGCTTTTAACAGGAAGAAACCTCCATCAGAACCAGGCTCAGTGTGAGGGTTCATCTGTCGAGGTTGACTGGGGTTCAAGGAGACAGAAGCAGACATAGAGAAAGAATCAGAGACACAAAAGGCAACTGTCAACCAGCTCCAGACCCCGTCCAGGAAACACACAGCCAGGCAGATGAGCTCCGAGTCAACTCGCATGTCAGAGGATAAAGAGAGAACATCCAGCCAGTCACAGTTAGAGAAACAGGACTACACTGAAAAACAGGCCGAGCTCGAACATCTATAAGCAAAGATATTTCTAAAGAACAAGTCAGCACAAATTCAGTTCAAAGTGCTTTACATGAAACAATGAAATAAAGGGGAAAATACATTTTGAATAAAAACAAGTACTAAAAGCATGAAGTAAGGCAAGCAGAAAACAGTTGGAACAAAAATGAAAGCTAATGATACCTTAGTTAAAAATTTCACTTTAACAGTCAACAGCAGCTCTAAACAGGGTTTTATGTTTGACTTTTAAAGTCCTACGGAAGTCCTATTTAAATGTCAAATCGTTCTGGCTTTAACATGTATATAAATATACTCTTCATCATATTGTCCCAAAAGTTAGAGTTAGAAAATTTCTATCCATCCATCCATCTTATTCCACTTATCCAGGGTCGGGTCGTGGGGGTAGGAGCTTCAGTAGGGAGGCCCAGAGGTCCCTCTCCCCAGCCACTTGGGCCAGCTCCTCCGGGGGAATCCCAAGGCGCTCCCAGGCCATTTTTTCGGTCATAGCATCTTGATTCATATGTCGCAGATGGTATACGCAACGGTTGAAATAAGAATCATTTACTTTCCCATTGAGTTCCGTCCCAGTGTTCACGGGGATGGACATCTGTGTCTTCGGCAGGCGTAGAGCTAACAGAACTGGCAGCGTTGCAAGGCAAGGGCTCAATCATGTACGGCTGTAAGCCTTCTACACCAAACCAAGCTTCTGCCGCCTTGGCGTCCTCTTCCACAACATCTTCATCCCCACTTTCCTCCTCTAAATAAAAAATGCATGACAGAGGAGACTCATCCATGACCTCCGACACAAAACTCTCCTCCTCTTGCATGTTTCCGCTTTCCATAACGTTCCTTTACGATCGAAGTGCTACTTGGTTCCAATGTAATTTCCCATTGGGAACCCACTAGCGTTAAGTTGCTAACTGATTAGCAAGATGCTTCCAACAAACTAGCAACAATCAAACTGCTTGCAAACCTTCCACCACAACAATCCCGACCCCTTGATAATCAACCATTCACATTCACTTTATTAACTTGTGTAAAGTCGAGCACCTCTCGGGAGAATTCGGAAATGCAACGGTTGGAAGAGCCGATTCCCTACAACTTTAAAAAGAACTCTGGCTTTCAGCACTTTAACAGGAAAGCCACTATTTCTTAATTAAATCTTCAACCAAGAAACCCCATTCTCCTAGGTTAGAAAAAAAGCTTTTTGTAAAAACTTCTCAACCAAGACAGATTTCCAATTTGGTCTATATTGGTCTGTTAGTAAGTCTTTACCCCATCCTCCTCACTATGACCGTTTGAAGTACCCCCCTGTCAGGATGAATTATAACCTATACCATCTAAATGGAGAAAAATGTTCATGTAGAAACACAGGGAACAGAACAAAATGACTCACATGACATTTCTCAACCTTAAAAAGTTCTTTGACCGACTCCCAGCTGAGCTCATCTGAAGATCATGGCGATTATACAATTCCCCAGAAGAGCATTACAGCAAGGTTCACCTTTTGTATTACAAGATCACTCTTTTATTACCCATTAGGTGGGAGAGACCTTGGTCATTAGAACACACTGTTTTTGGATCATTAGGCTCCTAATTGTGGAGGAGCATCACCATGCGCATGTGCTGGATGATTTCTTACTTTGTGGGTTGACTCAAATTTAAAGGCTAACACCTTGAAAGCTAAACACAAGGTAATAAATTATAGGTGGCTTTGCCCTAACAGGCACCTACAGCAATATTAGCTGGATGTTGTTCTGGATAATGGTCATTTCCCACACAAAAAACACAAAACTGTTTGTGGAAATATCAGAACCTGTGATAATAAAACCTGTTTTCTAAATATTATCTGACCCATTTTAGGGTTTTGTGTCATTGCTTAGGATTGAAATACGCTTGTGCCTCATATAACCAGATTTAAATGCCCGATTAAAGTGACTGTTAAGATTTTGGGAGGTTCTGAGGATGGACACCTCTGGCATCTTTGGACTATTCTCTCCTAAAATGATCCAACCTCTTCTCTCAGGATACAGTCTCTCATTCATGATCCTAAGGTGTTTTTAATGTGACAAGTAAGGATGTCTAACAACATGTTGAGGTACTGCCATTGTTGAAATGACCAGAGCTTTGATTGCCAATCAATGTGCACTTAGTCAACAAACCAATCTTTTACCCTACAAATTCAGCTGCTCAGGCCTCCTCCCTTTCATTTGGAACATCCAGAACTGATCCAAATGAAAGGGACAAAAGGTTTTAACCTGATGTTCGAAAATTATTTAGCTGTTTATGTAAAGTGGTCTTGTACTAATATGTCAATTTGATTAAGATTAAGCTAAATAGAAGACCTTAAAGTTATAGAGGACCATCTTTCATTTACAGGTGGATCATCTAAATATGTGGTCCTGCTAATTGTCTGGTGATACGTTTACGCAAGTCCGTCCTATGTACTCCCCCCTTTAGCTATCTTTTTGTGAGCAGGCATACTTTCAGGCGTATATAGGTGGTGAACTACAGTTTCAGACAGTCACAGAAGCTCACCTTTCTCACCACAGTTCTATAAAAATGGCTAAAAATAGTCGTAACAGAACAGGTGTATGAGAAGAAAAGAAAGGTCTCAAAAGAGGCAGATATATTCCCGAATGCTTTACGCTGAGAGCTCTCCTCGCAAAGCATTATGGGATTTGCTGTCACAGCGGCCTGCTGTCGCCATAGGTTGCCTCTACCCGACAGCAGTGACCAACGGGGAGCAAAAAATAGTGATCATCTGTCCGAACGGTAAGTTAACTGAGTTCGCTATGAAGTTGACTATAAAATCCACTCTCTACATAGTGATTGAGGGATTCAGAGGTCAGGGCAGACGTTCGGGCACAGTAAGCTTGTATAAGTTATTAGAACAGCACCTTTTAAACGAGATGCGCATGAGGACAAATGGGCTCATGCACGCTCTCACACGCCTTTAATAGGCGTTCCCTCTTGCGAGCGGGTACAGGGTTGGGCATACAGTATGCTCTTTTTTTCTAAGTAGAGAGGGCAGGTCATTTAAAATATTTGCGAAAATCCTCCACAATACTTTTAAGGACAGACTTGTCAGGTTGAGCTGAGGTTTGATGAGGACCCAAATACAAAGACGAAACGAGGAAGAGATACGTTTTGCTGATTTAATATAGATTCAAAGGCAACAGAAGGTAAACTCCAAACAAAAAATACATCAAAACCAAAAAATCAGGAGATATCACAGAAAACTCACATGAGGAGCAAGAAACAAGAAACCAGTAAACAGTAACTGAAGGTTAAACAAGAAACATACGAACTTAAATACAACCAGGAAACAACAAAAAATGGAAATGAAATCAATGAAAACTCAAAAAGAAAACTTAAACAGAACCAAAAGGTGCAAAACCAGAATAGATTAGGGACATATTGGGGATATTGGCTCTCTCTCTCTTTCTTTTAGTCTGTTTTTCTTTTAAACAAAAAAATACACGTATAAATTCCAAACCTATTTTGATGTTGTTTGGAACTTCCTGCTATCATAGTAGGTGTACCAGTATTGTCGTTCCAGTCTAGTATTTGCTGTTGAATTATTGTGAAATGCTTTTTTTCTTTGCTATTTCTTATTTCTGATTAAATCTATGTTTATGGTTTCAGTCTCCAACTTGATTTCTTTTTCTGTTCTCTGTAAAGATAAAAATGTTCCTTTCTTTTCCATGTTTGATGTAATCAGTATTTTTTTTTTAAATTAGCTTCACCAGGTTACTATCAGCAGGGTTTCTATTGTTCTTTGTTAAATTCTTGTCTTGATTTTGTTTTTTATTTGTCTCAGAAAGTCTGTCTTCTGCCAAGTACTTGCTCTGAGGGGTCTAGTTTTTCTTGCCTCTGAGTGTCCTTTGTCTTATTTTGTGTTTATTTATTTATTCTCAGAGGACACCATCTGCCTTCCTTTTAGTCCTGCATGGGTCCTTCACCTCTGAACATCTGTTATTGGTTTAGGAACGTTTTTATTTTTTCTGATGACATCTATAAAAACACATTAGTTTGAAATGAACGAAATGCTGAGATGACAGGTGAATTAGGGTTATATGCGATTCATCTGAACCTTAAATTACTCTAGAAATTAACACATTATTCAAACTGTATCATTATTCTGTCACCATAAACATTACAACTCAGATTTTAAGGATATCAAAAAACAGACATTAGGTTTAACATATTCTGTTCACCACAGTCCGTAAAAACTATCTTTATATGAGAATAAGGCAACTTTTCTATCATGTAAATGGGTGCGAGCTTATGGTTTAAGCCACCTCCTTGTGACAGATTTTTTACTTATAAGATATAGAAAAGTTTAATGTCTTTAGAACTGAAATATAGGGCTGTACCGTCCAAAGTAAAAGTAACATATAAAACATTGTGAACATTCCTATGGAAGCAGGGCCAATACTGTTGCATAACTTGACTCCTGCATCTCCACCAATTATCACCTTCACCACAAAACCACTTCTGAATAGTTGGAACAAAAAAAAAAAAAAAAAAAAACGCATAATGTTTTTCAAACTAAATCCTCTGCATACATTCAGCTCAGTTGTAATCCATTGTATCTTGCAGTTTGTTTCCAGTTTTCCACGTCGATCATCCAATTACCAATTATATAAGTCATTATCTCCTTAACCCTCCAGAATAGTTTACATTTTGGGTAAGTCGCCAAGGCAGCATGTTTCATTCTAGTGATCTTCATATTCCTTTTCTACTCGTAAGGCTTCGGGATAGATGAGTCTGAGTAGTGCCATCTCACTGCGGAGACGTACGGTTTGAGCAGGTAGATCGCATCAGAGCGTCGGGTCGCACAGTGTGAGAACATACATCATGAACTGTGAACTTTTAAACCCTGCGGTTTAAGCTGTAGCTGCGTGCAACGATTGAAACAAATTTTACAGTGTATGCCTGGCTTAAGAGTTTCCACTCTTAGACTAGATCAAATCAGAGTTTAGGATTTGAGTCTGAGTTTGTTAAACCTGTGTTGTGAAATGGGCCCCTCACTTTTCCAGGTGGTCTTCAGGATTTTATGATTGAACATTGGAATCACCAAGCAGCGGACCCAGTGTATGTTATAGTTTGGGACAATATTAGTTTTGGTCGTGCTGCTCTTATACCCAAATTCATCAACAATTAGTGCTTAATTGTTTTCCTTCCACCCTACAGCAGCTTTCCTGTATCCAGTAGAGCTGTTAACTGCATGGTGATGGAATGACCATGAATAACAGCCCTGTTATTTTACTGCTGGCAATGGAACAGGTCTGTAATGATAGAACTGTTGAGTTTTTTCAAGGTTGGGTTTTGCACACCAGAGGGTTTTTTCCCCATTGTATGGAAAGTAAAAAATATAGCTTGCCATATAGATGAAGTCATTTGGCCAGACTGCTCACAAAGTGCTGTTGGTGAAAGAAATCTCAGTAAAGTGGTCAAGTGTTTTTTTGTCTTTCTTTTTTTCATTTATTCTTTTGTAAAAATGTTAATCTTGTTTGAAAAATATTTAATGTTAAATAAATAAAAAAAATCCACATTTTCAGTTAGTTTCCTGTACTGTTTGTTGTTTCTTGAGTGATCTGTAGTGTTTAATTTGTACTCTGTGGTGTATCTGTTTTTACTTGCTGTGTGAATTAATTTCTGTCACAGTCTTGGTTTTGTTATGTTTAGAGTATTCAGTTTTACTTTGCTCCTTGTTTTAGTTTTTCATTATTATTTTGTTGTTT
>NW_015151121.1:380328-381462 GCF_000732505.1 Cyprinodon variegatus
CCCACCTAAATTCACCTCTGCCTACTTGCCTCTGCTTTTGGGTCCTCAATCCAACACCAAACCATGACAATTTCAGTCACTCTTTAATTTGAGTGCAGGAAAACTGGTTTTGAGGTGAAAGTTTGGTTATGATTGAGAAGTCATATTTTTTTTTTTAGTTTCAGTTAATTGTTTGGGTTTATGTTTAAGGTTTTAAGAAATTGGTAGAAGGTTTCAAGACACATGTTTTAGCAATTGTGGAAACCTAACTTTATAGTATACCTCATGTTGGGTCAGCATGAGTCTGCTTTAACAACAGTTCCACAGAGAATCAGACATTCAATTCACATCTTTTAGCAAAGCCCCTACAATATTGGTTCATTAATATCATATTGCTGCTCTGTTTGCAGGCAAGCCTTTGGTCTCTGAGTGTTATTCAGTTGGTCAGGTCATCATTTTGTGAGGGAGCTGATGAATAGAAGACAACTATCAGGTTGCAGACCCTAACTGTCATTGTCAGCATCTACTGCACACAATTCCTCTAGATCATGTTACAACTATGAACTTAAAGCGTCAAATTTTTAAAATTCACAATACATTAAGAAACCCTCTATTACATAATGAGATGACATCTTAGCTAAAAACTTTTTTCTTCATTCATTTTAGCATAAAAAAGTATGTTTCCCACAGTTAACTCAAGCTTAAACTACAGCATGTTTTTCTAGTTTTACTTATTTGAAAAAGCAGGGAAACCTTTTCATACGAAAAGAAAGGATTAACATTTGCCTGATCTATGTATGCATGCATGTGTTTGTAGTTATATATTTTTTGGTGTTATCTAGAAACACTAAAGCAGGATTTTATCAACTGAACAGGAAATGGGTGTCATTCATTAATTCATTCAATAAGGACCAAGTTAATGTGAAAACATCTTATTTTTAAAGAACACTGCTTTTATTATCATTATTTCATCCCCTGCATATATCTATATATGCATATATCTATAGATCTATATGGGCAGTTTCAATTAGAAAACACTAATGACTAGAAACTTTTGCAATCTGCATTAAAATGTGAATATACTTTTATGGGTTGACAACACCTTGATTACTAAATATGTATGTATGTATGTCTGTATGGTTAGTTAGTTAGTTA
>NW_015151121.1:381472-475792 GCF_000732505.1 Cyprinodon variegatus
AGTTAGTTAGACAGACAGACAGACAGACAGACAGACAGACAGACAGACAGACAGACAGACAGACAGACAGACAGACAGACAGATAGATAGATAGATAGATAGATAGATAGATAGATAGATAGATAGATAGATAGATAGATAGATAGATAGAGCATGATTTAGAAACATGTTCAAACCACACTGTCCTTATATTTTGAATCTTGTTCAGCCATAAAAAATGCTAATGACATGTAACTGAGTCTGAAAGTGTGTGTACAGACAACTGCTCCATAAACATAATTTATGATTTAGGTTGGTCTGCATCAAATGGACATTAGTTCAGGACTAATGATCTATATTCATATTCAGCGGATCTGTGTTTTTTTCTAGAAGATGGAAGTTTTTTTTCCATCAGATCCATAGACTGGGGCGCGACAGTATAAACTGGTAGGCACAGGGTAGAACGTCCAAAGAAAACAGCATGAGCTTGAACCAACAAACAGATCCTATCATATGTGAGACAGACAGAAATAAATGTCTTATTAGTTATAAACAACATTTCTCCTAATTCTGCTCTGCAGCCTTCAAAATATGTGCTGACCAGTAATTATTGCTTTGGTTTATTTATCAGTAGAGAATGCTCTAACCACTAAAGCAATACTAATTCTTATTTTTAGATACAGATATTAATATAATTTTGGCTTATAGATGCTCCTGCATCCAAATGTTAAACCTATTTTAGCTTCACATGAAAATCTTAGATTTATTGTCCTGGTAAACAAGCCTATTTGTGTTACATCGATGCAAAATGTTGTTTAGATTTTTTTTGTTCAGTATGAAGGCAACATTAAAACTCCAACGGTGCAATGGGCACAAAGAAAGAAAATCACCTATTTTGTCACACTGGTAATTTTGTCCTCAGTCTCATTTTTTTTGTTTTTTTTTTCACACAGTTATAATAAAGCTGATTCTGATTGAGGAAAACTCCTCTAATAGATACAAAAAAAAAAAAAAAAAAAAAAAAAAACGTTTTTAGCGTCATTTTTAGTTGAATTTTTAATTGACCCTAATGCAGGGGTAGCCAACGCAAGCCCCTCAAAGACCCCATGGAGGGGCACTCAGCACTCAGAGCAGAACAGAACAATTCTCCAGTGGGCTGAGTTTGACATTTTTATGTGGTTCTGTTGCATTTCATCATACAGTAGTAATAATAAAGGACATATCTTTTTTATTTTATTTTTTTACAGTGTCCTGTCTGGCGATGTGGCAATAAGAATAATTGTCTTGATGCCAAAAAGAGCCCAACAGATTTTGCTTTCACAAGTGGAGCAGTACAGGTACAGTATTACAGATTATATGGACACTGCAATGTATGTAGAACAGGAAAAGAAGAACAGAACAAAAGGAGAAATGATAAAAGAAAGAGGAGACAATAAAACATCTTCCGTCTGCTTCATCACCTGCAAAGAGATGTAAAAAGAACAGCACAACCAACAAATATAGTATAAGAGATACAAAAAAGTAACCTTGATAGTATCGCTGAAGTATAAGTAGTATTATTTAATCTGACATGTACAGTATACTGTGGTAGCTGAAGATAAGGGGCTTTCCTTATGGAAGTGAATCTCTAAGTAAGTAATATAGGACATTTCTGAATTAACCATACAGAACCTCACACCTTGCTATATGCAGACCTTGTTTTCTGCCTCTGATCATCAGATTGACCAAGGGTGGTTCTAGATTTGCCAACAGGGGCAAGTGTCCCTGTAGAACTTGTCCTTTACTGAAGACATCATTCTAAATCAATTTTGTATGATGATATGTGCTGGCACAGAGACTGCAACAGATTGGTCCATTGCACCAATTCAACCTTTTACATCCTCTGTCTAAGAAATAAGGTGTTGCACTTTTAGCTTTAGTGAAAAAGAGATAGGTTCACAGTTTTCATCTGCAGCCTGCATAGCCAGAGATGCTATTAAAAGAGCTATTGCCTTATTTAGTTGTTTGTTTGCTTGTTGGTTGTTTGTTTGTTTGTTTGTTTCAATCTTTTCTTCCATTCCCCAGTGGAGAACACTGGTCAAACCCTGGTTCCTATGGTAAATTTGTTGGTTCCCTGTTTTAGTCTATTAAAAGCCAGAGAAGGATTTTACGCCCACTCAGCGTGAACACGATGAAATGGGTTAAAAAGATGACAAACAAACAGAAACGTTCCCCTCTGGACATGATTTTTTTTAATATGTTCTGAAATTTTACTGCAACAACTAAAGAGCATTTGATATTTGAGACTGAAGGAACCCAATGAATAACAAGGCAAAAACAAACTCTTTAAGTCAACACCTCAGAAGAAACAAAGGCCTATGTGTTATATTCCTATGCAGAATAAATAAAACTACAAGCAATTAAATCACCAATACAAGTCTAAAGCAAATTATACACTAAAATTTATCAGAGAAAAAAAAAGAACCACATCCAGAGGCTGAGGAACTTTCAGGAAACCAGTATTTAAATCTGGACAATAGCGCCATCCAGTGGAAGAAAAGCAAAACAGCAAACAAGCGATCATAGAAATGTTTGAATTCCCAGGGTGGTAGTGGAACTCATCCACATGATTATCAAAAACATGGGGAAATGTGTGAGACGGCCCAGCCCATGGTCCTTTGCAAAACAAAATAATTCCTGTAGTTTAATGTTTACCTTATTTCCAACATTTTTCTTTAGTTCATTTAAGCTTGCAGATGTTTTTTGCACAGCTCTCTCATGGCATTCCATTCAGGTTTATTCTTAGACTTATTTTGTTCAAAAACATGTTGTTAAAACTGTCTGGACTAAGCTTCACTCACCTTTAAGAAACAAGTTGCCAAAACAAAAAAAAACAAAAAAAACCTTCTTTTATAGAGGCAATCACACTGTTGACTATCAATTTAACAAGTGCATTTGATTTATGGGATCAGTCCGTTCCTGTTCCTGCTGATTATCCTCCTTTCTTTTCTCCTCTGACCTCCAATAAAACTAAACACTGTGATCATCTATCCACGCAGTCGGCTGGCTGTTTTCCAGTGTGGCTTAAAGCAACTGTAGTAGAAGCAAACAGTTTTAGGTCAGCGGAGGACGCATCAATCTTTGGAATTTGCAAATACACACCAGCAGACCCATAAAACAGCAGTTTACACACAGAACACTAAACATTTATGTGAAAACTCACAAAGCTCCACCAGACTTGATGAGGTGATGAGCGCTCGCCCATTCGACCTCACCCCCACTGCCATCTGTCTACGATAAACCTACCTTTTTTTCTTTTTCATCTTTACAGCCGTCCCGTTTGTTTCCGTCAGAGATAATTACACAAATGGAAGCTCACCTCTAAATGAAACAAAGACAAAACTAAAAAGAATGATGTGTTCACCAGAAAACAATGTATGGTCTAAGATGAAAGAGACTTGGACCCTTAGGTTCTTTGGCGAAATCCTTTGTTAGGAGGAACTTTGGCATAATGTTGGATTGTAGTTTATGGTAGCAGCCATTCAAAATTTCCCCACTTTCCTCGATGGGTCCTTGGCTGGTCCTTGGCTGGTCTAAGATTCCTTTTTTAGACATCTTTGTATTAAAATTTTCTTTCTGTCATGATTTGTACACTGGAAAAAAGTATAACCTTGCTCAAACTAAAAAAAATGATGTCCAGATATCACATCTAAAAATATTTGACTTCACAAAATCTGAATTTAATTGCGTTTTATGACCTGATTATATTATATTGATGTAAACAATAATACTGCACTTGACACAACTTAAAATCTTTGCCCTGTTCCAAATGATTTTCTGAACATTTTAGTTGATGAACTAAACTAATATATTGACATTGGACCAACCTTATATACTTACCGTACTTTTAACTAAATTAACAAGAATTTATCTTTTTATAGAAATATAAGTATAACCAAATTAGATTTTTTACATATCATTTGACTTTACTTCAAAAGTAATTTCTATTTCCCATCTTACAAACTCTATAAACCCTGGACAGGTTGCCAATCCATCACAGCACAATACAACCATTCACACACAATCATTCACACACACACTTACACCTAAGTATAATTTAGACAACCTACACTCACAGGGAGAACATGCAAACTCCATGCAGAAAGATCCCAGGCTGGGATTCAAACCCTCAACCTTCTTGCTGCAAGGCAGCAGTGCTAGCTACTGCACCAGTGAGCTACTATGTGATGATCGGGGACCTGGACTTGATCACGTGCTCTGACTGCATGTAAAGCGCATTTCACCTTTGAATCAAACAAAAAAAATTACCTGCAGGCCATGAATAAATATATACATATTGAGAGAAATTAAAAAACTTTGTTTCGGGTCCTTTCTACGTGTATTTAGTTCAGGTTAAATCAAACTTGATGCCTCAAAATCCAAGAAGAATGAGTTACACAATCAAATCAATAACTGTATCTAGTTTAGAGTGAAGAGCATTAGTTTGAATGAACATGTTATTAAGATCTAAAGAGAAGCTCCTTCTCCTGGTCAGACCCTGTGATTCAGTGAAAGGGTGGAGTCAGAGTAAAATAATGTGCACGCCCAGGAGAAGAAGGGGGTCGCTCCAGCGACTGGCAATCGGCTGGCTTTTGACAGGTAAGAGCCGTTTTAAATGGCTGCTACTGTAACTTTAAATTAATACTTGGAAATATTACTAAACGAAGCTCATTTTCTCTTACATTCTGAATTGAAACTGAATCTTCTTGCTTTCACTTTCTCCTGTGTGGATTAATACTATGCCATATGCACACTTCTTGGCAACAGAACCTCCCTAGAACAGATACAAGCTTTTACAGTAGCTATGGTGCAGCCAGGCTTCTGAGAAAAATCCTCCAAGTTTTCACACATGTGACTCCGATCTTGATACGTCTTCACTGGCGTTATTTTTACTTTTTTTGTACTGACTTGCTGAGCTCTTTAGGGAAACACACATGGTTATATCAGAGGGATTTTGCATCCTGGGATGAGGTCCTGTGACCAGGGGCTTCTGATGGTGCCACTTTCTAGTTTGCGGCCCCCAGTTTATGGAACTCTCCTCCAGTGGGCTGAAATTGGTGTCTCCTTTAAAAGTTTGTAAAAAAAAAAAACCTTATATTTCTTTTTTAGTTCCTCTAATTGGTAATGCATAGTTTGCTGTTGGCCTTTAATATAAGTTTTTCTTTTTTTTTTGGTCAAGCACTTTATAATTCCTTTCACCTTGAAAGGTGCTATATAAATAAAGCTTTACTTTCTTGCTCTATGTTACTAAAGTAATGGCCGATTCACAATTTTTTTAAGCCTAAATGACAACAGAGCAGAATGAAATATTGATTTTTATAAAAATTTAACAGGACTGTGTAGCTCTAATATAGCACTAAATAATTCAGATACTACATTTTGTGTCTGTCTTAGAAAATATCTCAGTCACAAATCACAAAATTGATTTTCTACAGTCAGCTGGCAGACTACAGGGGTCCTTTCTAAAAATAACCGTGTGCCGACTCTGAAAGCAATGAAGTTCTAATAAAAAGGCAGGACTGCAATCTATTTTTCTTGCTTGCCTTCAGGTTGTCTTTATTTCACACACAAATCTTCCATAAGGTGGTACGAGCGAATCTGGCAATCCCTAAAAAAGGAGACGTGCATCACATCGCTCTGTTTTCAATCTCACTGAGTGGCCAAGCCTACTACTTTGCATTGATTTTTTTTCCCTTTATTGATTTTTGCCTTATAATTTAATGAGTTCCTGGTTGAGGAACGATTATGTAGAATTTGATGACTTTGGAGGGGCGCACAAGTTATACTCAAATAGCAGAAAGTGTTGTCTAATTACAATCTACTGATGGCTATGTAAGTAGTTGCAGCAGATTTTACTCCGACACGCATTTGTTTTGAGTTTTCATTCCCCAACTGCTATCCAGGGCCAAGGGGGAAGAAATCTCCATAAATAGAAATCCCATTTTTTTCATCATAAGTAATGCCCAACTATACGTCCTTTTCTGGTGTATGAGCGTCTAAATATTTATATTAATTTATGTCAATAAACTCACTAATAGTCTCCTTTTGAGTAACTCCAGGTTAAAAAAAAGTATTGTTTACCAAATTAACCCAGGACTATAACAATAGCAGTGACTGTGCAGCCTTTAACACAGACAAAATCTATAAAAATAATAATAAAGCTACAGTGTGAGAAAGATATAAAAGGGGGAGAAGCTTAAAAGTTGGATAAATGACACTGTGGTGAATCTGTGGAGGACTTCTGTCAAGTTCTCTGTGGGACTATTAGATCTTGAGGTTTTAAGAACTGTTGCGGCATCGCTAAAGCAGGAGCTGTTTCCTGGTTCTCATTACAAAGTCAGGTTTTTCTCAGGATGAGTTGCCCTCCACTCTGCGTTCTTGTGTGTGGTTCTCATGGCCTCATTTCCAGGCTTAGTTGGAGCTCTAAGTACGCTTGGAGTTATTGAGGAATCACAGGCTTACTCTTTTACCTTTTGGATCGATACAGGGTGTCATTTTGAAGAAGGATCTGAGCCAAAAGGGGAACCTGCTGACAATCAGTTAGGTTCAAAAGATCTAACAGCTTTATTCAAACGTGTCTGATGTTCATAGAAGTTTATATAGGGCCACTTAAGGACATCCAACAAGCCAGCAGAGGAAATGAACCAACTTTTCTGAGTGGATGGTCTTAAGACGGAGGTCTTCAACAGGAGGTACTGCATGGGGGTTGCAAAAGATTTGGTTGTTTAGACTTTTTTTTATATTCCCCCCTGCAATTTTTTCCACTAATTTAAAATGTCTTTAAATCCACATTAACATGAATTCAACACACTGTAGTAAACAGATAAATGGAGGCAGAAGATGTCTTTTAGTCATCAATGAACACATTCAGCGACACATAGCAGCTCTTTCAAGCTGGGCACCATTTCATCCACAACACCTGTCCCATCAACCAGGAGTCAGAATCAGAAATACTTTAATCATCCCAGGGAGAAATTACTTTCATTACATAACTCCATCTGTAATAGAGTGACTATAGCACCAGTTTGATATAATGCAATTTCATACAATACATATAATTAGGGGGTCCCTGCTCCATCTCTCCATCAGTTTAGCTGAACACTTTGAAGCCCCCTGTCTTAAGAGACTTTGTTTTGTAGAACAGCCGAACAGGGAGAACTCTCTGGGTAGAACAAAGATTTGCAAGATTATTTTTAACATGATAGTATAGGATAGGTCCCATCCATAGGCTGGAGATTGCTGCTACACAGGACTTGTTTGGTTTCATAAACTGCAACTATGTCCTACTCTATTTATTTCTAAGGGATCAAATGGGAAATGTATTCAGAAATGTCTTTTTCAATCGCTACGATTCCAGCAGACTACCACCAGATGGCGCCAGAAGCCTCTGTTTTCAGTCATAACAGCTGACTTTTGTTTACACCCTGAATATCCATTTAGCTGCTGCGAATCTAGAGTGAACCTTCATGTTATCCGATTCCACAGGGGAGCAAATGGGACATGGTGCTGCTGTTTGGAAGCATTTATTCAACATTTGACATTATTTCCGATTTAAACTATAAAGTGGAAACAATAGACACAAGAGGGTCAGATAAGGTGGCTTCTTAAATCTGCTCCAGTGTTTTTTTTTTTATTCATTTGAATATCACTCTTCTTTTCCTGCCTGGTGTTTCATCTCTTTATAACAGTCTGGTGACTTGGACTGGGAATTCCAGCATTAGCTTCCAAAATGCAAGATCCATCATTTGAGGAGTGTCCTCCTTCTGACTGTTTCCATGGGGAGGAAATTTATGTGAAGCCCTGAAAACATTTGCTTTTAGCCAAACTGAAGCTTTTTGCATGCAAATTATGACATAGTGGGAAAACTGACTTATCACTGTAAACTGGCCTTTTACTGTTTGCATAATATCTTCAAAGTTTTAAACATATTTAGGGGTATTCAGTGTCCGTAGCCAAAAAAGCAAATCTCTCACTAACATCTGCTTGCTCCAGCCCAATAAAAACTCAAGAATGCCGCAGCTCTGTGTGCTTTACAGCTCACAAGCTTACTTCACTTTTTCCATGTGGATGAACCCGCCATGTGGGACCTTAAAATCTCCGAGCTTCCAGGAGATTTTGAACCTAGCGCCAAATGTATTTTTGCACGTGTCAAACTGAAAGTGCATGCTGCACTCCTGCAGCCAGGTGACTCTCTGAGTCTGGGCTGCGTTTTTACGCGCTGCAGAATTTGCCTCACATTGGAATCCATCTGCCTTGGATTTGCCACGTATTGAGGAGAGAGACTCAACAGTGTGTTTCTCATGGCGATGCGAAATGGTGTGAGAATAAATGCTCTTTGTACCCGACTGGGGTGTGTAAGTGTGAGTGTGCGCGCGTGCACAGGCAGGACAATGTCACCTTGACTGCAATGAACAGGAGGCATCACTGAGGCTGAGAGGGTTCTATAGAGCATCTGTATAGCGCCGGATACAGACAGGGAAGAGCTGGGGACCTGAGTGTATTTGTGTGTGTGAGAGAGAGGGAGAAACTCTGAGGCGGGTATAGCTCTCTGAGACAGCACACAGTGCCGGAGGATCCCTCTGCAGAGCGACGCAGAGATGTCAGGAGCGGCGCACACAGGTGGGTCATACAGCAGCCGGGGGACAGGTGATGCATGCTGGATGAGCGCCGTTTCATTCGCTTCTGAGCATCAAACCAATGCAAAAAAAAAAAAAGCCATCACATTCAAAGATTTCATTATTTTGTTTGTGCATATGCATGACCGTGCTGTTTGCACCCTGACATGAGGGTCAGAGGTTTTGGCATTATGCCAGAGGACATGATCAATCAACAACAAACATCAGGTGTCTATCTTTGATTTTTCTTCATTGCTCATTAAATGATTCATTGTCTTCATTTTCAACAGGTTAAGCCCTCTTTCTGAAACCTGCTTTTAATCGTGCAATTTTACAAGTGCGCCTGAAGTTGTTTCCTGGCAGGTAGCTGCTGCAGATCTTCCTAAATCCAACATTAGTCTGACTGGTCGCATTTTGGCGCTACTGTTGCAAACTCCAAACCTCTCTGTCACGTGACCTCCGTCGGACGAATATGTCGCTCTGATATTTTCATCGGAGAAACGCGGCATCAGCCAATCGCGTCCCACAGGAGGCGTCGCTGTGTTCTTAAGGTTTCGCTCAGGATGCGTTCACGTGTAATAGAAAATAAGACACTTGTTAAGAGACCCGCAAATATAACTTTTTACGCAGTTTTACATATTCTCATTTTGCATTAATTACTGCAACAGTGAAATTTGTCAATCCAGACGGAGGGAGACCCATTTTTAAAATAGTTCATCGGATGGGTTTGTGTTTTCTTTCATCTGCATCAAATAATTTGACCCTTAGGCTTCTGCAGAAAATGTAATGTTGAAAAAGGTCAACATAAACATTAACCCTACTCTAAGGGGTTGATGTTTGTGTCTTTTTAATCCCTAGAAGCAGAATTTGCAATTTTTGGCAGTGTATGCAATTGCCTAGTCCTGTTGGAAGATACAATAAACATGCAAATAAAATGTATGACCAGAAGAAAGTAGGTGCTCTAAAGTTTCCTTATAGATGATTTAGCTGACTTTGGACATCAACCACACTGGGTTTCCATCAAGCAGCTTGAATTAATTTCCTCTCCACCCTTCACAGTAAAGTAAAGTAAAGAGTAGATTGGTCACTCTCTGAATTAGTGTGGGACCAAATGTATTCTCAAAGTGTTACTTTAACACTGCAACATTTACTGTGTTCCTACAGATTCTAGGACCTATAGTTCCAAAGTTTTTTTCTCTGGAAAAAAATAACAAAACAAGCAATAAAAAAAACTTCTGGAAATTGGTATTTTAATTAGTGCTTTTGAAACACAAAAGTCTGCTTTTCCGCCTTTAATTTGCAAGTCATGCTTTTTCATGCAACACGTTTTCCTTTCACTCAATGTCCCAACCAATCTTTTGTAACTTACTATTCTTGTCACCGACTGTCAGCTGAACAATTCCCAGTTAGCAATAAAATAACAACTTTATATATTAGAAATCATTTATCGGTATTGAGACTCTTTTTGAGCTTGACTTTTCATATAATTTGTTTGTTTGTTGGTTCAAAATGGAGTTTGGTGACTAAATGTAATAGGAATTTACTGCCTGAGTTGAAACGCTGAAGTGAATAAACATTTTGGTTGATATGCAGCTGTATGTGGTTCTTATTAAAGCATGGAGCAGATGTTTATTGTTTTGTTTGTTTCTTATTAAAAACACAAAATAATTTTTTTTACATGTCATTTATTGGTATCAAACTCGTGAATATTTCTTAAAACAGGACAGTATAGGCCCTAATGAAGGTTTAGGAGGTTAAGAAGGCAGATTTTCTGAGCAGACGTGAACGCATCAGCAGGCCCTGTGTCGTCAGCCGTTTCCCTGCGCCTCCTCCAGCAGCCAGTCAGAGGAGGGATGCTCTGAACGCAGGACTGCAGCATCTTCACCGACTGAACAAAACGTCTCTTTCTCCGCGTCTGCTTCCAGCTCCGCGTCTCCGGACCCTCACCGCCCAGCGACACCCCGGGGTGTCTCTATTAAACGCCTGGAGCCAGGACAGGACAAGGAGAGACATATTGCACTAAAAAAAAAAAAAAAACACAGGATTTTTAAAAAAATATATTTTATCATCACTCCGGCAGTTTTTCTTTTTTTATTTCCCAGTCTTCAGTTGATTTTTTCCTCTTTGTTGTTTCTCTTTTTGTTGTTTTTCTTCATTGTTCGCCAGGAGCGCCACCATCCTGTTCTGCCGGACATGAGAGCTTCTTGCAGCGGAATGATTCACTTATCCAACCCGCATATCTGAAGGTTGTTGGAAGATAAAAAAATATTTTTTTTTTTCTACATTTTCCCGCAGGACAGCTAATCTGCAGAGCTTTGGGATTTTTTTTTCCTCCTCTCCGTTTCTGAGACCATCTTTCCTTCGCTGCGCAGCATCTCTCTGTAGCGCAGAGAAAACGCGCAGCTCAACCTGCTCCCGTCCGTAAGAAAAAAGGCGTATTTCCCCATTCTTAAAGCGCTCTCGCTTTCACTCAGGGCTCATCCGCACGGCTGCGCTGCGTAAAGAAAAGGAAAAAAAAAAAAAAAAACACGGGGATTTAAGCGCAGACGCAGCTTAAGCATCCAAGAGCGATCTCGAAAATGATGGCCGGCGGAGCTGTACAGCAAAACGGCATTTTCACAAATCCTCACCATCACAATCAGCAACCGCACATGGAGTCCGACCCACCGGATTCGCGTAAAAGACCACTGGAGACCCCGACGGAGGCCAGCAGCACCAAGCGCACAAACACGGGAGGTAAGAGATGGGGATGCAGGAAAGACGCACAAACCTGAGTGAATGTGGGAACATGGGGAAGCAGGTTGATCCTCAGCTTTAGAGATAATAATAATAATAATAATAAAAACTTAGCGGGTGGGAATATGAACAGAAATCTGTTTTTTTTTTTTGTAACCTGGCGCTTTAAATCCAGAGGGGATGTTTTTCTTTTTTATTGAAGCCCTTATGAGCGGCAATCATTTTCCATCAGCATTAAAATAATCACGGCTCGCCGCTTCTGATGGGAACAATGAGGGGAAGCGCGCTTCTGTTTACCTCCACGCACACCCAGAATGATTTATCCTTTTCTCTTTTTTCTTTTTTTTTTGCACCATTCCGACTTTATTAACACCATATTATTTATTACTGCGTCTGAAGAAATCCGGCGGCCATGCTTGAGCCAATACAAAGGATGTAAACAAGTGAAAGGCAGGTCAGGCGGTTTGGCCCCTATGCGCGATCGCAGGGTCCCTTCGAAGGATGACCTTGTGGTAATGTCTAACATCAGCCACCATCACCGCGCTGTGTGTGCAATTACACAAGCGGATTCCTAGCAGCAGCAGCAGGCCTGTGGCGAGTCGGTGAAAAACAAGAGGAGCTCTGCTCACACTGCGACAGCCTCGCTCTTTTTAGTGCCTTTTTTAAAAGGTGTTTGGGATTTTCGCTGCCGTTTCTTAATCAGATGATGTTTCTTTATTTCTACAAGCTGGATGGAATATGTCACCATGGTAATCACCACATTTGGTTTTTGTTTACATGCTGTCATGCGCCAAGCATCCCCCCCTCCATCACCTGGCATTACAACCATAGCATAAACTGGCCATGCACCCCCCCTCCATCACAATGCACTTTTAATAGACTGCTCTACACACCGCACAGGTGTAATGCAATACTGGTATAAAGAGATCTGGTTCCCTAATGCCAGAGAAATGTTCCTTTAAATACAGTCTGCTAATGTGAGAAAGAGTTAAAGGGGTAGTTCTGCTATTTTAAAAAGTGGCTCTGTCAAAACCTAAGGTTATGTCTTTTATGTTGTGTTTGGCCCATTCTGACTTTCTTTCTTTTTTCAAACAAAGCTAAAATATGTCCTGCAGTTTTTTTTTTTATATATATAGACATTGTAGTTTGAAATTCAACCAACAAATAAGGAAATCAAAGTTCAATTTATCCTTCAAAACAAATGTTCATCACTTAAATCAGCTTTGTTTTGATGCATCTTTTGAATAGATAGGAGATGTTACATAAGCTGATGCATATGTAACCAGAAATGGAAGTTTCATTAATGAATTAAATTAATTTTAAGAATAAGTTTAGAGTTTTTAGTGTTTTACCTGCAGATTCCCATTCAAAACCATGTAAAAGAAAATGGTCAGCTCCTGATATTTGGTCAGTTTTATTTATTTATTGCAACTCCAGTAATAAGAAGATAACATTGTAGCTACGGTAAATAATCATCTTGGTGTCTTTATTTGTTATAAATCTGTTTGGCCTAATGCTAATGGCTGGACCAAAGGAGGTTCTTTCTTCCAGTTTTAAAATCGTCACAATTCCATGCGAACATTAAGACCATTGACATGTTTACATCTGGCTTTTTCTTACCCAGAAGCTCATGTTATTTTTTTTTACATGGAACTGAGGTTTATGTTTATGCATTAGCAGACGCTTTTATTCACAGTGACTTACTAAGTAGGCATTAGCATAAAGGGTAGGAGACTGTGCCCCATTATTTGACTTCCTGTGTACTTCGAACTTGCAGAGTAACAATAGTCGAATTAGTAAAGCAGCTTAAAAAGTAACTTTATTATAATTGTTCAATTGAACACTATTTAATCTTTTTTTTTTTTTACATATTTTATTACCATATGACTGAAATGTTCTTTAAATGTTACTTGTTTCATACAGGAAGAGTATCAGAGGTGCACCTCCTCCTTTTTGGAAAAAAACCCCAACATTATTAGTTTTATAAATGGCTGTTACTTGCAGACATACTAAGAGAAAAATATTTACATTTTAGAGATTTGAGAACTTTAAGGGGAAATGTTTGCTTGATTTTTTTAGTCCCTCTCTCAAGCCTAACTTTATCCTGCAAGATAAACTCAGAAAGTTGTCTGTTGCAAAGATCTTAACTGCTAATAAAGTTTTGACAGGACTGCCACCTTTAAAAATCATGAGCTATCCCTTTAACACACTGCCATAAGCTTCAACCAGTGAAGGTCTTCTCTATGCATGCAGGATAATTCTAATCATTTCTGTTTTTATGGAGATTTCAAAATGAACTCTGAGACATAATAAAACGGATTGAGGATTTTGGCAGATTCTGAATCTTTATTGAATCTGAGGAAGAAAAATTATGATAATCATGGAAGAATCTTTCCTGCTGAGTCTAAAGACTTTTAAGCAGTTTGAAAAAGCTAGGCATGGGCCGGTGTCAGATTCTGGTTTCATAATGATAACAGAAGACCTAGAGAAGGATAGTTTATCTAATGATCTGTTGAAAAAGAAAACAAACAAATTATTCTGACTCCTGCTTTAAAAAACAGCTCATTAATTAAAACTGTCGGTCTAATAGTGATATTTTAACTGTAGGTAGCAAAAAAAACTAAACAAAAACTGTAAGTAAAATGCTTTATGTGCAGAATACCTTACTGCTGCTCTGGTATTAATAGTGGAACACAAGAATAAGGACCTGTTAGCAGTAAATAGTCTCACTTGGCCTAAATTGTAGGAGCCTTGATGGAGCCAGCTGGGCAGCAGTGTGCAGCTCTGCAATTCACTTTGGTTCTTTGTCTCAGTTCTTTGTCTCGCTTCTCATTTAAAGGACTTTAGATGTGTAGGAAGAAAGAGTACGTTTATGAAGTACTTTAAGGGGTAACCGGCCCATGCCTAGAACTACACCGACCACCATCTTTGTTAGCGACAGTCTGAGAGGGTCCAGCCAAGGAAGGGTTGAGCCGCAGGTTAGCCGGCAGTGTTTAACTGCAGATCAATGCAGCACTCAGAGCACTAAAGCCTCCTCTAGGCTCTATGTAAAAACCCACAGCCCGGGCCCTCGGGGGACGTTCTCGCTGCCTGCGTAAATCTCAGCCAGCTTGTGCATTTAGACAAATGAAAAGCCTAGATGATGATGATGACTTTTACTCAGACATAGACTGTACCGCAGTTAGTTTAGCTCTTCCCCTGAAACCGCATGTTTAAGTCCAGAAGGAAACAAACAAACAGAGCTTGGCTTGGGGTCTTTTTTTCATCTGTTTCATAAATGTATTATGTTCTAATATAAATTAATGATTTATGTCTTTATTATCACTAATTACTTATTACAACCTTGGTTATATTACTGAAATAAGCCTTAATAAAGTGCAGAATGTGAAATTAAATATGATTTTGCTACTGTTTTTATTGTTTACCCCCTAATTTGAGGGAAACAAACTCACCAAGCAGTGTTTTTTCTATCTATATTCCTTAAGATGCACTCAGGTTGCAGATCTAAAGTTAGAGCTCATAATTCTGGTTGTTTCTCTGAATGATTAGTTTACGCCAAACACTCCCCACCCCTGTGCTTCCTCTCTCTGTAGTGGCCTTCCTGCAGCCCATATTTGAAACTGAAGGCATTGTATACCCTGAACAAGAAACTGAGACTCATGGTAAGACAGACTTTGATTTTGATCTTCTACCTCTTTTTTTAGTCATTAATGTTAACACTGCAGTGTCTGAAGGCAGATTTCAGCAATAACTGAGACAAGTGTAGGATCTTTTTTTTTTTTTTTAACACAGTCTGACTTTTAAATAGGATTTAAGGTTACATTGAACACCTTCATTCTTTTCATTATTCAGACTAATGCATGATGATATTGCTTCTATCGTATGTTTTTATTTCCATGACATCCATTACCATGCTTTTTTATGCAGATCCAGTGTTTGTTTTATTTCACAATGTTCAACATAACTGCACAGATGACTGCTGATGACCTTTGACCTCATGCTGGCCATATCATCTGCTGATGCATTGTTGAAACGTTCATCGTTCTTACGTTATAGGATCAAAGCGGGATAAATATGCTCCGTCTAGCAGTCGGTCACACGGCTGTTCTTCTTTGCTGTTTTATTTTTCCTTCTTTGGAGGAAAGTAAAACATTTATTCGGAGATATTCAAAGGTATCCACCAATCGGGCCTTTATCTGCTGATACCGATTTCTGGTTTTCTTGAAAGTGTCCATTTTGAGGAGTTTCTTGTTCCATTAACTACATAAAAAAAATAAAAAAAACGTGACGTACTTTGCTTTACATATGTAGAAGTAAATTATTATCTCATTTTATCCACCAAAGTACATTTACCTATCCTTCATCTGATTGTGATTAAATTGGAAAAAGAACATTTGAGTATCTTTGGTTTCCTGCTGAGGTGTTTATGGACCAAAAGCTGTTAAAAATTCCTTGTTATGATTAATTTAATCATTAAGATTTTTTGATTTATTTATTATTTTAATTAAACTTCTGTGTCACTGATTAGAGCCAATTAAGGGCAAATTATCTTTTGCAAATATGTTTTTTCCATGTTTACTAAAAGTGGTTGTTTCCATAGTTAAAACAGGGAAATAAAATTAGCAAATAAAATCAATATGCACAAAAAGATCAATCTGTTATTCAGCTGTAGGCAGTATATTTTTGTTCATTTCATTCATTCTATATTAACAAAATTTCCAGATGACAAAAATACTTTTTTTGTTTCTTCCTGGTTTTCCTTAAAGCTTCGCAATGGTTTGTGTCAAAGCCTAATCAAAGATGTGCATACCTGAGAAACAGTTAATAAAAAAAGCTAGTCAGTTGTCAGGGAGTAGAGACATGGGACCTCTGCAGCAAACCCCCCCCCACAGGTCATAAATCCCACTTGCTTAGCAAAAAAAAAAAAAAAAAAGGCTGAAGCTGATCTTAAAGACGGAATAGATCAATGAGTTGCTGCTGTGTCCGGCGTTGGCTTCACATCCCCCCACTCTCACCAAGCCCAGCTAATCCGCCAACTCTTAGCCATTCATATGTGTCTGCAGCCCCTCGCTGCCCCTCACCCATACAGCAGGACACAGCGGGCGTCCCCCCGCTATTAAAGGAATTCAGATTTCCCTCTCATCATGGAGCCCGCACGTGTGATCCGAGACGTTTAATCAGCTCAGCGTTAATATTTGATCCAGTTTCCCTTGTTTGAACTGAATGAGCTACATAACATCAAGATCTTCCCATGATTTTACTATTAATATATATTTATTTTTGCTGGAACTTGTGGAGAAAATGATAGAGTCATAAAATCATTGAGTCTGTTTCATGAATACATATTACTTGAATTAAAATTTTAGCTTCTTGTCTGCTTAAAAAATAAATGCTCTGACCTATTTCCCTTACGGTTAGGACACAGTCTCACCCAGAAGACACTAAGAGTTTGCAAAAAGCCACCATTTTAATCCTCAACAGTATCCATTTTTCAGAAACACATTAAAATTGCTCTTCTGCTTGCAGAGCTTTAACCCCCCCACCCCAGCAGTCTTTCAGCTTGAAAACAAATACAGGCTTCAGAGAGAAAAAAATGCAGCCTATATAAGCCATTAATAATCTTATGTAAGAAAAAAAAATAAACTGAATGATTTTTTTAATCCTTTCTTTCTGACATTGAACATTTAGACAGAATACAGGTTTAATGTCTGAATGTACATCCGTAAACTAATTCGTTTTCCAATATATGAACATATTGGTGATGCTACACTTTTATTATTTCATATCATCTTTTTTTGGTCAGTGGATCTTCTGTATTGCCTCTAAGATGTAATACATTCATTTAGTAAATGGATGGGTTGGCTGTCGCTGGGAAGAAAGAGGTGGGGGTGGGGGGTACGTCCTTGCCAAGTGACAGACTGGAGAGTTTCTGCATGTGTGTGTTGTGTGTAGCTGTCGCTGTGTTTTATGTCTGACTACCTGCAAAAAGCAGAGCTGAAGCTTAATGAGAGAGATGAAGGGGGGTGTGGAAATGATGGATTGCATTACGAACACACACACACACACACTTACAACAAACATACATGTTGTGCATCGTGTCCTGGATGGATGACCCCTGCTCTTTGAAGATATCGATCTTATTATTATTTTTTTCTGATGTTCCTGCAGATGAGGTAGACATCTTTTCTTTTGGGGTCTTATCTTCAGAGAAGGGCGGCCATCTTTATATTGATCGAATGTCTGGAGGAGGCAAACCGTAGCTGTGTGAGAGAGCGTGTCTTATTTGAAACTGTAACTAAAAGCAAAGTAATACCTTCTTAACAGTTACATTAAATCCTCACAATGGTTATTATGGGGTACAGTACAAAGAAATACATATATCACTAAGGCAAATAGAAGAAAAAACTTTAAAAGTTAATGGTATAAAAACAGATGTTAATTGCCAATATTTTAAAAAGAAAACAGGTGATATGATATTATATTCTCACAATAACAGGAATAATATTAATGGGGATGAAATAAAGGAAAATGCTTATTTAAAACTATGGGAATCAATCAGCAGATTGGGAGCAGGTGTGGACAGAGGAATCTAGAAGGGAGCTAGGGGAAAGGAGACTGACACAAGACTCAAATACAATAAATAAATAAAAAAAACTAGAATAACACACAATGAAAACTCAAAGAGAATATTAGAACCAAAACCATGACATATTTTTATTGTGTCTGATATACCCTCCAATTACAAGAGACAAGATAGCTATGTTTGTTTTCAATTTGGAAAACTGCAAAGTTAAAATCCAATATGGCTGCAGCAGATTTAACTATTAATCATGTCTGTTGTCATAAACAGACAATTTGTACATCTGTCGCTTTAATATCAATAAACCAGTCAGCAGTTTTCAGACTATCCAACAGATATTGGTGACATGAACTAAAAAAATCTAACTTGCGGCTGTACTGCAACAGATAAAGATACCATACTGCACTTTAATCTGCTAAAACAGGACGCCATTTAATTGTATTAAATCATTTTTGTTATCATTGCATCATTTATTAATATTTTCGCAAAATTTTCAATGAAAGCATAACAAATTAAACCATCAATCACAACCCTACTGTCGTTTTTTTTTAAGGTTAGCAAACATACTGTATTTAGCTAGAGTTGGTAGTAGGTGCAGGATTATTACCGGTATGTCTTATCCCGATTCTTGCTTTTCCCTTGTAACAATAAATATGGTGATTGTTCATACAAGCTTTAAATTCTCGTGGAGAGAACGACTGCAGGTGTGGCTTACATTACTGACAGTAGTTTGCTTAATACCTAGGGTGAATAAATAGAAAATGTCACTGGTTTTCCATTAAAGAATTGTTAGATGGGAAATTTTGGTAAGATGAAGCAAAGCCACCAGTACTTCTTCCTACTTCACTTTAGTTCATTTCTGTTTTTACTGGGAGCTCTCGAAATATTTAGCACTGTAATTCATCAGCCATTATCAGTGTGCATGATAACTGATGTTATTGGCTGTTTAGGTCAGTAACTCCATTATTGTTCAGCCTACAGGGTCAGTCGGCTTATTTGTCTTGTTAAAGCTGTTACACAAATCACTTCCTAGTCACTAAAGGCAGCTCAAGTACCACCAGTGGTTCTGACACTACAGTTTGAAATCAGTTAACCAATAAAAGCCAATGTTATTTACTGAGGATGGTATGGCAGGAATGTGGAGCTGCAGCGGAAATGTTTTATATTCTCTTCTTTATTCCTCTTAGACTTTGGTTTACTACGATAGAGCCATAAATAAAACAAAATGGGCTCTCTATTATCCTACCAACCTATTTTATTACATCATAATATAATGAAGTTCTACAGGATTTAAAAAACAAACAAAAAAAATGTTTAAGAATCAGGGATTTTAGGCCCTATAAGTTTTTTCACTTTTAGTACAGCAAACAAAATGAAAACAAAAATATGACAGATTTCATATGATTAATGTAACATTGGTGTGACCATATTACCTGCTCACACATTAAAATAAGATATTTATAATGAATAAGTAGTCACTCAGCTTTCCAGTGTTAGATAGTTTTGGATTCTTTACCAACAGCTCCTACCAGGTATTAATGGCTTAAATTATGGTAATTATATGATGTTAAACTGTAATTACATCTCTCCTAATAATTGATACTAATTTAAATTTATTTTAGATTGCCTGAATTGCATTTTTACTGAATATATGGAGCTGATTATTATGCATAATGAACGCAGAGCCAAATGCTTTGTTTTGCCTCCCTCACACTCCTGTTTTGTTAAATCTTAGGCTTCCTCGCCTGGCGCCTCTCCCCTCTTCTTGTTTCATTCGTTCTGCCGCCCTTGTTTTTTCCATCCATTCTAAACACGCTTCTGTCTGCGCCCTCCTTCAACATCGTCCTTCCATCCTTTTGTTCCCAGCAATTGCTGCCTTTGACAACGTTCACCCGGCAACTGTTTCCTAGGCTGATCGATGCGAAGCCGCCATGAGCAGCACTAGCTGCATCTTTCCCTTTCTTCGTCTTCCTACACCCTACTGTCTATCTCTGTTTTTTAAGCCAATGCGTCAAATTGCAAAAAAAGAAAGCATGGTACAGGGTGGGGCGAAAATGCAGGGTGGTTGGTGATGTTACCATAAAGCCAAGCATGCTATTGGCTGAGCTGCCAGTCGCTCACAGCTAACTGGAGCCTGATAGGATAGCAGAGCAGAGTGGTGATGAATATGGATGAGACGGTGCTGAAAGGGCCGACGGAGACAGGGTGACTGAAGGGGCCCCCACCTTTAAAATAGTCGGTGAACAATACCGGATTTACGTGCTCACACATACAGGATGGAAAGAAAGTGACCAATTTAGCTCTGATTTCAGCTTCCATGCCTGATTTTCTGTGTAGACACCCTCAGGAGAATCTGATTGGCTCTCGCTCAGCCTTTGTTTGAACCAAAATTCTTCTGCAGGATGTTGTAATTTTTAGTTTTTTAAATCATTTTTGATTTTGGGAACAGATAGTTGAAGGATTTGTATACAATCCAATTTAAATGAGGAGTTACAAATGGCACTGATGTAATATAAATATGAACAAAGCATTGGTTCCCTTACAAAAACATTGGGTTAAAGATTCATTTTCAATAAACTAATTTTCCCCCCCTAATCTTTAACCCTAAGAATGGCAAAATGTACCTGGGTGGTTCTATTATCTAAAGATTTTCAGATTCTTGCTCCCTTTAACTCCAGTATATAGCTAAAGTGAATTGATGGTGCGACAACAGAGCGGTAAAAAGGAATAAAACAGAAACATTTGCGGCTGCCTGCTTCCCTCTGCTAGCTCTAGTTGGTTTTGAGTGACGAAGGCCATCTTTTAAAACGCAGACAGCTGGTCAGAGCCTCCCTGTTGGAGAGCTTTACATGGACCCTTGTGTGTGTTTCAGTGTGTGTTTGTGTGCTACCTTCCAACAAAAGACCAGGGGGTGGAGGGGGTGTTAGACAAAGCCTGCACACCCCCTTAACTCTCCCTGCCTAGGAGAGATGAATATTTTCCAAGTCCTTAGAGCTTTAGGCCTCCATTCCTGCACCCCAAACGAGGCTCACATTGTTAAACAGTCTTTTTACCTCCCATCAGGGGTTTTTAATTTACACTTCTTCCATTTTTTGTTAATAACCAAATTATGACATTTGTTGAATCTACATTTTACCACCTTTAGGTTTTCCATGCATATTTTTGATTACATCTAATAAGCAAGACTAGTGTTGCATTTGCAAAACTATTTGTATTTAATCTTGATAAACCAGCGTGTGCAAATTAATTATTAACAGCTTCATAAACAGCTGTTCAAGAAATTGTATGTAATTCATGCATCATTTTTAAACAAATTTGTATGCCGATTATTTATGAAACAATTAAAGTGCCATCTGTCAACTTGCTGGCCCAAAGCATCATGTGTTCATAGAACTAGAATGGATTAGAATAAGATTGGTTTTCATCCAGGCCTTGTCAGTTTTCTGGATTTTATTAATTTTAATTTAATTAAATCATTTTTAAAGCCAAACATGTGTTTGTTTATAGCTGTAAAAATATGATAAAGATAAATGAAATGGCTTCAGCATAGACATCCGTCATAAAAATAAAATAATAAATTAGAAGGAAGAGACAAAAAATATTAAAATTTGGATAAATAAAAAAAAAAAGCTAATCAAGTAACTTCTTTATTGCAAGAAATGCAAAACATAAGAAATCTTCTGGGAGGATAGAAGTGATCTTCTGCCGCCCTTCTTGGTCTCTGCTGCCCCGAGGACACCAGATCCCAGGATTTGAGCTTTCAATCCCCCCTAAAGTTGGAGGCCTATTCTGGGCCTGGTGGGTCTGTGAAGGCCTTAGCAACAGATTGGACTGTTTACACATCCAGTTACGTTGGGCTGGAGAACGATTTATGATTTACTGTAAACAAAAGCTGCAGCTCCAGGACCTTTTTTTGGTCTAACTGCCCACCAAGGCTAACGGATGAACACACACACACAGTTGTTGTTTTTTGGTGCAGTTTCATGGATTACTTTGATGGGTTTGTCAAAACACACATAGCAGGGCGGAGTGCAGTCTCTCTGGACACGCTTGGAGATCATACTGTAAGCTCAACAGATCCATGTTGGTTGTTCCATTCATAATGAGCTTGTGGCCTTTTTGTTATTTCTCAAAGAAAAGTCCTATTGTGATTTCCCTTCTAGTAAAGAAGTGTGGGCGCTTCCAGCATATCGTGTAACTGCAGGGATATGTCTGTGTCTTGGAGATGCTCGGAGGAGTGAAAACAAAGAGCTGTATCACAGCAGCCAGTGGGGCCGCCTGAAGTCACTCAACTGCAGACACCACATATACACTTACACATACACAGATATTCTTTTGTAACAGACCTTTTATGGGAAAAAAGTGCAATTACTTTATTTTCACACCAGAGTACTTGTGCTTGAGGTTTGATTAGGCCACATGATATCAATAAGTTTAGAAAACCTAGTATCAAAAGAATCAGCAAAGGGAATAAAACCATGCTGTTACATCGACATGTGTTTTCAGGCAAGCGTTCTGTTTAGCTGTGTTGTCCAAAGTATAAATCATTTTAAGGTGTTTTACATGAAAGTCTTTATAGACCTAATACTGCTGTGAAGAATGTCAGTAACTGTGTAGCTATTATCAACTTGTGGGTCTGAAAGTCTGATTTATTATCTGGCCTTTTAGAAAATCTCTTTTCAATAAAGCAATAACCCAAACCAGCTGCAATAATTGGTTAAAATTGTGAAACAGGCTACAATATGCATTCACACAAAGAATTTGAAAGCGTAAAAGAGCAGCATGATTTGTCAGTTTTTAATTATATTATAGCCTATTTGATTCAGTTTCTGTTTGCTCACTGGAAATAAATTAACTATAGACTTGTTCTTTATTAGTAACATATTTTTCGTCTAATTTTTTTATTGTTCATCTCTTAGTTTGGATGGAAGTCTTCTAAAAAATCTAAAAAAGGCAAAACAGGTTGTTACAAGACAAATGCTAAATAACAGGATGGATTAACTAACTTAAATAATCTGAAAACACTTAAAGCAGATTATTTATAAAAGCTAAATACTGTACTCAAACTTCGCTGCACTTTTACAAAAATTAAACCATACATCAGTTTGTACCTCAGTTAATTATTTTGCTGCTAATCATGCCTAGCTTGGTTAACTGTGTTAGCTTACGGCCCACCTGTTTTAATCATTAACTTGCCTTGGCTACCATACAAAGTATTTTTTAAAACATTTAATAATTACTAGAAAAAAATAGTTTTCTTTTTTGCTTCATACTGTAGCAGGCTAACCTTAAGAACTAGCTTTCCGAATTGCTAATACTAGCTTCACTGATTAGCATACCAATTCTTGTCCTATAAACTGTTTCCTTGACCTAGCTATGGTTAAAAAAAAAAGAGCTCTTTAAAATGTTGAAGTGCTGAGCTCAAGCTTAATTTGAAAACCTGTTTTAACTAAATCCAAATGTTGCTTTTTATCATACAAATTTTATATGTGTTTTGTGGTCGTATTTTGTTAGAAACAATTATTTACTGAAATCCTATTGAAAAACTCAGACAGCATAAGCATTTCTAAACCCTTTTATAATAATCTTCAGATGCTAACCTAAATGCATCGGCTTTAATATTTTATAATGATTCTTGCTTTTTAAATCAGACGGGGGCATCTTATGTTAGAAGTCACCTGTTTCCGGAATGCAGAGAACATCTGCTTCGCTTGAAAAAGTGATTTATACCAATCCAGCAATAATATAACCAAATTGTTTCTCTGGTGATTTTGTTTTTCTCCCCACACATACTCAACAATCTAAGAGTTAAAAAAGTACTAAATTAGCTTTACAAAGAAGAAGATTTAAGGTTTGATCAATTCAAATCAGTTTATTTATATAGCACCAATTCACAACACATCATCTCAAGGCACTTTATAGTTCACCAGATCATACAGTCAAATTGATTCCAAGTTTTCTATCTAAGGAAAACCAGTTGATTGCCTTGACTCATTGACTCAGATGCAATCCCTCACACTAAGCATCCTTGTAGCAACAGTGGAGAGGAAAAACTCCCTTTTAACAGGAAGAAACCTCTAGGAGAACCAGGCTCAGTGTGAGCGGCCATCTGCTGAGGCCGACTGGGGTTCAAGGAGACAGAAGCAGAGATACAAAAAGCGACTGTAATAGGCGGTCCACAGCTGATATTTCTCTCCAGGGTGGTCTCACAGCCAAAAAGGAACAGATGAGGCGAAGCTACTATGAGAAAAAGCAGAGAGAGCATAATGTTAGAGATTGAAATAACAGATTCTGCAGAGTAGAGGAATAGATTGAATGAAGCAAAAAAGATGAATGATGAAATAGGGGTCCCTATGTCCTCCAGAAGTCTAAGCCTATAGAAGCATAGCTATAGAGATAGCTCAAGATAACCTCAAGTCGTCTGATGTACTTTAGCCATTTTAGGCTAGCAGTGCCTTAGAATTTCTATAATCATTTCTTATCTGTTTTTCCAAATTACTCCATTAGATTTTATCTTGCTTTGAGGAGCCATCATTAAACTTTGAAGTTCCCACTCTTTCAATATTCTAGCGTCTAATAACGATAAAGGAAAGGGATTTATGCAATTAATTTAAAAATTTGTAAAATCAGACCTCTAGACATCTGTTCAGTTGCCGTTTGATGTGGCTGAACCCTGACCGGTTGTATATTTTTTTACACTAATGTTTTCATAGGTTGTGTAATAGCACTCAGCTTTCCACTGACATCACCGCAGTACATCCCCCATCTGTGTCTCCTAAGAAACCCCCAAAACTGCCCTTCTGTCATGTGGTTTGTTGAGGAGACATCCTCTAATCGTTTGCTTTTAGAGTAAAACTGTCCCACGATTAGAATTTGCAACTGACAGATGGAATGCTGTATTATAAATCCTCTTTCTAAATTACTTTTACTGGGCATAACTACTTGTTTAATGAATGCACGTACCAATGTCACCATGCGAGTGAAAACCATGAATGTGACTCATGTATTACATCTTATATTACTCATGATGCCGAGGTGTAGAGGGCCTGTTTATGAAATGCCGGAAACGATCTGTTTGCTGGGGAGAACGTGTTCCTTTACATGCTCGCTGATGCACACACACTTTTCCATTTGCGTCTAGATAGGAGAGTGTGTACATGCGTGTTTCGTATTTACCAATTCCCCTGCCTTATTAATATGGGGCTGTTATAATTAGCCAGCTCTATCTAAAGCAGGTCAGTTTGAGGCTTCTTAACCAAAGTGGGTCACTGCAGAGGGGAGAGGAGATGGGATTGGGTTTTAGAGAACTGTAGAGGAACCTGCAGGGTGGCTTAAGCAAGGAAAAATTAGGAAAAACCAGAGCAGAAAGAGAAGAGAAATAAAGCAGACACAATGCGACACGTCTTTAAGCTTCAAAGCAAAGTGCTGCTGTCAGAATCTATGAGACGCTTTTGGCATTATAGCATTACATCATCATTGCATCAGTAATCTCAGGAGTTGGTAAGGTTTACCTTCTGTTTCAAAAATCAAAGCTGTGTAGCACAAAATTATTACAATCAGTCCAAATATGATGATATTCTGTTTTATGTTTTAATAAAATTGTGTTTTTTTTAAGAACACCAAATAAAAAGAAAGAAAGAAGTGTGTATGACCAGTTTGGTTATATGGAATAGAGCCGGTTTAAAATGTCTGTTGGATAAAAAGAAAAAAGAAAGATAAGCAATAATCTGGTGGATGTTGTTATAGAGAACAAGATGCAAAGGTTTCAGAAAGTTATCCCCATGTGTGTTTTTATGTTTATATTATTGCTCCAGTTTGTAAGAACTCTTAGAATCAGAAATAAAAACGTTTTTTAGTGCGGGGAGGGGGCATTCCCACTGGGTAAACTGAGGTTTGCATAGTTGTTCTTTCCTCTTCATCATCCTGCAGTTTGTATTTCATCACTCGCAGGGCTGAGGAAGGGCAGGGGAGTGTCAGATTTCCTGTTGGTGTCAGCTTTGACTTGGCTGAACACAAAAAGACCCCATCCAACTACTCCGTGGTGATCCCTCACCAACGTCCACACTAATACAAAGTGGAATGGGAAATCTCCTTAGTGTTTTATGTTAAAAGAAAAAGCTTCAATCTTTTGGTTCAAAATGTGTACATTTCCCTATTTATAAACTTAGTGGAGCAAAGAAAATCTTGAATTTTAAGATGCTGGATTTTTTTTTATGCAGCTTTAATAATGAGTTACTTGACAGCTTTTTCTTTAGGTTATGTAAGTATTAATGTTTTAATGTGGAATGTCAATTTATTTTATTTATATAGTGCAAAGTCACAACACGTCATCTCAAGGTATTCTACATAAACATGTATAGAGCTCCTATGAACTTTACCTTTAAAAGTGGAAATGTACATTTTCCAGAGCTGTGGAGCTTTGACAGGAGATGCAGGCTAATAAGCTTAAGTAGTGGAAGTGGAAACACATTTGCAAGTGCAACATGTGTGCTGAACTCCCTGTACAGACCTTACATGAAAGTCTTTTTCGAGCTTAGGGCCATACGGCTGTCAGAACAGAAAATCACCTGCTTTATTCACCTTTTTCTCCTGAAATTTCCATTGCGCTTTCTAACTCTTCTCTTTTAGGTCCAGATCTTTTATAGACTTTAGTTTTTTTATCCGACACATCAGCTGCAAGAATGACAACCTCGATTACACATTCAGTTTGATACAGTTATACATGTACTAAAGCGAAACATACGATCTGTTAGAAAGCCATTTGAAAATATATTTAAACAGAACGTCCTCCGTCACTGGCTCCTTGTTACGGACCTAAGGTCAAAGCAGAGTGTTCCAGTGACTTCTTGGTGGATAACAGACAGGGAAACAGCAGTGAGAAAATGTAATCCTATTTTTATATATTCCCAGAGGTTATGTGTCCTGGATTGGTTGAATATAATAAATGCTATAAGGCTAAAATACAAAGAACCACTATCAGTTAAAAAAAGGCCACATTAAGTATCACCAAATCATACATCATGCATTATACATGAGACAAGATAGAGCAGATATCAAATTATGTCTAAGACAATTATTTTAGTGATGCATGATCCTATTTCTTTTATAAAATATTTTTGTTTTAGTTTATAGTTTTCGTCCGTTAATGCAGAATTGATATATTTGAATTCAATAAAATTTTGTTGCGCATCCCTAAGTAAAAGACTGGAATTTAATTTGTTTTTAAGATTCATTGACGATTTGATTTCTAACCTGTGAACAGTTAAAAGCATAAAATGCTGCACAGTTCATCTTGGAGGCTCAAAAGATAATATATTTTATTCCGTTCATATTTTTTTTAACAATAAGGAACCATTTTGAAGAGCTGCTGCTTGGTTTGAGCTTTAAAGTGCTCTGAAATTATAACCAAAGACTGATTTCTTTTTATTATTACTTTTTTTTTTTCTATAGGAATATGCAATTTATTTATCCAAAGGCCGTTGAATAAGCCCAAACCTATCAAGGATTATATTTGTTTGAATTGTTTGGATTCTGTTTTAGTTTTTGATTTTTTAAAGAATCTGAAGGACAAATTCTGCTGCTTTTTTTTTTAAATAATCAAAACCAGAGACCTTGAATTTGTGGATTACAGGTTTACTTAAAAAAAGAGAAAATGTTTCAGTTATAGGAATTTCAAAATCAAAACTTAAGTATTCCTGTTAGTTAGCTCTGGCTCATAAAAAATGCAATTCAATCTGTTATTAGTTTTAGTTTTTATTCCTAATAACATTAATAAGTACAGATCAGCCTTCTTTATATATAATTTCTAAATCTTATATTTGGGCTAATTTATTTCCACCCTGTAAGTGCAATTCTGATGCTTAATTAAGAGTAGACTCAAGAAAAACTGGTCAAAATGGTTTAAAATGTTGTCATTGCAGGTAAATACATACAGTGTACAAATACACCCCCTGGATAACAGAAAGATGGGAATGAAACTGTAGACAGGATGAAATGGGCCATTTTTCTTGATGGAATTTTATTTCATTATAAATAAAACCGTTTTGTTTTTCTCTGGGAAAAATAAATCAGGATGCCCTAATACACAGCTGTTTTTATTGATTTATTATTTATTGATTTATTTATTTATTTATTTATTCTTTGGTTGGGAGGGATGAATAACTATAGCAGTTACTACAAAAGGAACATCTAAGAAAAAAAATATTAAGGCAATAAAGTCAGTTTGGTGTGGATAGTCAGTAATCTGCACATTATGGCCACGTACTGTATGCTTTAAATTTAAGTGCACAATAATGATGATAAGGAGTCACATTAAAATCCATTTAGATGTTTACTAAAAAAGTAGGACACATTGTGTTAATACTAAAAAAGAGTATTAATTTGAATCTCATTTAAAGAAAGAACACACTGTGTTTGTAGTAAATTCCACTCTATAGCATCCAGATTTTTCATCTTTAGATGGATAGAAGCATGAAAGAGGATTTGTCAATATTGCCTGAGGTGAGCAAACTGAAATGAAACCAAAGCAGGAACCAAGGAATCAGCCAACAATGCAATCTGTTTGGGACTAACTGAGGATACTTTGAACGCTGCAGTGACTGAGAATCTCTTGTCCTGTTTACAACACTCTGCTAGATAGAACATGTTGGTTTTCCCTCATAAATCAGACTGATCTTATAGAAATCAGGCCTGACTAGAACTGTCCAATAGGAAAGGAGCACAGCATACGGAATTGGAAATATCAGTCCAGTGAAATATTTAAATCTGCTTTCCTTGACCTCTTTTTACTGACTGATTTACAGTGCATGTCATGACAGGTATACAGTGTGATGCGCCCCACACTCAAACCATGCAGGCGCTCCATTTGAATCTGATTAGCTTTAATAGTAAAACCGCCGTACAGCGTGTTCCTCGCCACGTGCCAAGATGATGACGAGGACCAGATTCCTGAAATCCCACACTGAAATTAGATCAGACCAATCTGCAGAGAGCGTTTAGAGGTTTGCTCAAATGGTTGGGCTGAGGAAGAGGGAAGATAACGATGGCAAGGAATCATCCGATTATGGAAATAATTAGTTGCCATAGATAACAGTCATCATTTGATGTAACTGGTTGGATTTGTGCAGCTTTGGGAGGACGCGGACGGTCGGAAATCTTAAGGATTGTTGTTCAAACTGAAGGCATGCATGAGGACAAAGGTTTTAGAAAGCATGGATATGTTTTTAGCTCTACTTGTGACAAAATCAACATTGCAATGCAGAAGTTCTTTCTCTCTGACTTCCTATTTCCTGTTTCCTGCTGCAGAGGAAGGCGAGTACTTCCTGAAGGTTTTGATTCCCAGCTATGCTGCTGGTTCCATCATCGGGAAGGGAGGCCAGACCATCGTTCAGCTGCAGAAAGAGACTGGAGCCACCATCAAACTGTCAAAATCCAAAGACTTCTACCCTGGTAAGGATAGGATAGGATGGATGGATGGATGGATGGATGGATGGATGGATGGATGGATGGATGGATGGATGGATGGATGGATGGATGGATGGATGGATGGATGCTGCTGTGGACTTTTAAGGTGTTTTGTTGAACTTTGTCTTAATTCTCTGCTGTTTGCTCCTGTAAATGATGATACTTTGCAGATCCACAAACTCTACATGAGGACAAAGCCTCATTTTCTCTGAGACAAATCTGGAGCAATATGGTGAATTTCTACGCTGTTAGAGTGATTTGTAGTTTGGGAATTTTCAAATCCTCTGGGACATTAAAACATGCAGACACACACACACACACACACACACACACCGGCAGAGATCAGGATTACCGGATCAGACGTTGTGTTTGTCTAAACTCTGAATGCTGCCCTGATGTGACATTTGGATGAGGAGGGGAGGAGGGGGGGGGAGGCCTCAGCTGGCTGGACGGATGAGTAATGCAAAATGTTTTTGCATTTTTTCCTTAAAATGTTGGGCTGAGCCGAATGTTTCTTCAATCCACAAGACAACAAATGAAAGTTTCTAAACTAAATCCATGTGCTGTAATATCCATGCACTTACATGCTTATGGAAGGCGTCCCTCGGATTCAGTGAAGTGTTGCTAATAGAGGATTCAGTTAAATAGGTTTTTGGTTACATTTGAAACTATAAACGCACAATTTTTCCTTAAAAGCTCAGAGATGCCTGAAGACAGCTGCAACAAATTAAGTCACAATCAGCAGCCAAAAGCTGACTTGGTTTGAAAACAAATTATAAAAAAGCTTTTACTGATGCAGATTTAAGGGATATTTTATTGCTTGTTGCTAACAAACATCCTGTGAAATACGGGAATTGTTTATATTTTAGTGTTTGTGGCAAAAAGGTCAAAAAACTAGTAACATAAAGTAAATTATTTCACCCAAATTTACTATTTTCATGAAAGTTTTTGGAGAAGGTTTCAGTTTGAGGTATAAACCACACAGAATTGCCCTAAATTTAAAGTAGCAATATCAGAAACTCTAATATTTATTCCGACTTTCATGTGTATTGGATTTTTTTTTTTTTGGTCCGGGTAAATTGCAGCTTCTGACCCTTGAGCTTTGAGGGGTTTTCACAGTTTGTCATTTAGTTTTGGTTTCTGGCTTTTTACTTTAACTTTAAAGAGATGTGTCGCATTTTTGGCAAAAACAGGAATTTAGTTTGATGCATCGTGGTAAAAACATGAAGGAAGTGAAGATATTGTGCCATTACACATCATCTGCTCAGCCCAGCTGCGCTCATGCTCCTGCTTTATGCCGTTGTCTCCAAGAATTTATTAAGCTTTAAATCCGTTCTTCTTTTTGTTTGTGTGTGTTTAGGAGTGTTTGAATTTGTGCATCACTTCAGTGTGGAGGTCTGCAAACAAGCGGCTGTTGTTTGACATCGGCGCATTAGACTCCTGAAAGCTCTGCCAGCCAGAGCAGATGCAGGGTTCAAGAGCCTCCAAGATGCACACAGACTCAGACGCATGCATCGATGCACATACATGCAACTCCACCGGCAAACAAATCCCCTACTGCACAGATAAGAGAGAGGAGAAAACTTCCTAGAATATATAAATCCAAAGAATGCCTTCACACTTAAGCAAAGGATCTAAACCTCGTATTTGTAGGCACAGAGACGTGGATTGTGATCTGTTTGGGTGAAACCCAGAAGAAGCGATGAGAGGAGAAGGATGGGAGGAAGGGAGACGAGTGCAGGAAAGAAAAAGAAGGAGAGTGTTGTCTGGGGGTCGGTCTGCAGGGATGGGACAGAAGGGGCTGTGTGTGTGCGTGTACATAAACCCTTCCTCTGCTCTGAAGGGGGCATCTGTATGCAAATGAGACACGGTTCTTCCTGGGTAAAAAATCAAAAGGCCCACCTGCTGCAAGGGTTCGTCTGTGAGTGTGTGTGGGAAATAACAGAGGCTGTCTGATGAAAAGAGTCGCGGGTTACTGCTGCGTCTTGGCCTGAAGCGCTTCATTCACCACAGATGACATCGATTATTCCTCCTCTTCCTCATCCTCGTGGTTTTACTCACAATCAAACCATCGTTCACTCAGTATTACCTTCATTTCATCTAGAAATCTAAAACATTTAGAGTTTGAGACGCTACAGGTATATATACTGATTTTTTACTAGGAAAAGTACAAATGGAGAAATAAAATGAGATTTAAGGTTCAATAGAGGAATTTCCCCCAAAAAATGAGTTTTGAGGAAAGAAAAACTTAATTAATTCTTTTCTTGTGTATTTGGGTCATTGAAAGCACACAAGGTGCCAGTATTAAGCTGGTCATCTTCACCAACTGCCTTCATGTTTTTTTAGGACCATATTTTCCATAAATCCATCAATTCTTCTTACATAGATCTAACTTATGTTGCAGTTTAGACAGAAGAACAAGAGAAAACATTTAAAGCAGGTTATCAAAAGAACAAAAACTATTTTAGGTTCTCAAAAGAACAACTCAGTCTCTAACCTGCATGTGGAAGCCTGTTTCTAAAAACAGAATAGAATAGAATAAAAAATTAATTTATTGTCCCACAATGGGGAAAAATGGGGAAAAAATGGTCACACAAATGTGGACCTTAGAAAAATGTACCAGAATAACAATAGTGAAGAGTTAAAAGATAAAGAATAAAATACTGAACTGTAAAGTGTTTAAACAATATAAACTGTGCACCTGGAGAATAAATAACCAACAAACAGCTATGGACAGTTACAGTAATGGATATTTGAAAATAGCAGCACACTGAAAAAAATTATGCAAGCCTTTTTGGCATTTACGTAATCATATTTAGCTACTTGAAGACAATTCATGTCAGCAGGGTAGGACATACTGTAAAACAATTGTGATAAAGTAATTAAATATGATATATATGAAGTAAATACCAAAAGCAGTTGCTTTATATTTTGGAGTGCAACATCAGGGATCTGCAAAATTACATTAGCATGTTTTTTAACTGAACTTTGCAAAATTAGCATGAATGTAACAACTTATTGAGGTTGTTGGGAATGGTGGGGGTTATAGAGTCTTACAGCTGCTGGGAGGAAGGATCTGTGATAATGCTCCCAGGTGCATTTGGGGTGCAGCAGTCTGTCACTGAAGGAGCGCTCCAATTCTGCAGCAGCTTCATGCATGGGGTGGGAGACATTACCCAACAGACATGTTTATAGTTGGGATCCTTCCTATAGAGCAGGGGTGGGCAATTCCAGTTCCTGGGGGCCGGTATCCTGCAACTTTTAGATCCATCCTTGGTCCAACACACATGAATCAAATGGCTGAGTTACCTCCTCAGTATGCAGTCGGTTCCTGCAGAGTCCTCCCAATTATCTGATTACTTGATTCAGGTGTGTTGAACCAAAGGCACATCTAAAAGATGCAGGATACCGGCCCCCAGGAACTGGAATTGCCCACCCCTGCTATAGAGGATGGACTTTATCTCAAATAAAACGAAACACACTAACAACTATTGCAATAAATATAAAAACTAACCAAGACAGTTCAACACTATTTTGATTAATTGTGGTTGATTTTACAGAAGAACAAACAGGCTTGCATGTGGTATTTTTTCTGCTTCACACAACATGTTTTAAAAAAGAGCCTCTGGTTCATAACTGATCCCTAATTGCTGGGCCATTACTGATTTCCCCTGCTTTCCTTCTAAAAGAAAACACATTTCTCATGTACTTTTTACTCCCTGCATTACTGATGTTTACTTCGAGGCTTAAATTCAATTCAATCTGTTGGATTTGAAAACACTGCTTCAATCAAACAGCCAGCAGTGCATTGTTATTCTCTTATAACCGAAAACCTCCCACAGGTTTGAGAAAAAAATAAAAAAGTGTTGTGTTTGGCAGCCATTTTGCTTACAGTCACCGTCTTAAATGTTTTGGATGAAAATGCTTATTAGTTTAAGGAAGATAAAAATGTCAAAACGTAAAGCACATAGTAAGGGGGGAAAAAAGGCTTTTTAAAGCCAATGCAGGAAGGGGTTAAATTAAACATGGGTTTTGTTTTCTTTTAGCTCAGGAGGCATCAAGAATTAGATGAGGACATCAGATTAGACAAGTTTTTATAAATGTAGACCAGGAAAATAAACTAGTGTTTAACTAAATTAGTGCATCAGTCAATTATTGATGTAGATCCAAGACTTCCTATTAAAAGTCTTGGATCTAGGAGAGAAACATTAAATAAACTGCAGCATATATTACATATGTTGGCACAGAGCCATGTTGGCTCTGCTTTTAAAGCACATGACCCCTTTAGCTTACATTCCTTCACTCGTTTATTTCACCCTTCATCCTTCCTTCCCCTTTTTATTCCAGCATCCTATCGATGCAGCTTCTTCTCCTCTGCCATCAATCACTCTGCTCTCTCCGAGCACTTCCTCTCTCCTCATCCCCTCCTCTTCCTCTGTCTCTCCTCTCCATCCCATCTGGAGAATAGTGCAGCAGCAGCACTTAAGGAGACGACCAATTAGCTGAGAGCCGCAGCATCGTGGAGGTGGGGGAGAGGGGGGGTGAGACAGGCCACCATTCATCCTTAAAGCACACACACACACACACACAGACGGGTCGCTATTATGGCACAACAGATTTATTACACACCCATACAGTACAAGGCAGTGCCGCCTCTAAATATAGCTTCTATCTGTCTGGCTCTCACTCTCTCTGGAACAAAAAAAAAAAACAGAAGGACATTGCAGTCAGTTTTACCTGAGCAGCATCCAAAGTTTGACCAAGAAATGCAGATGAGTTTCTGTCTGGTTTCTCCTAAATGTAGATTCATTACTTAAGTGTCACCAGTTACCGTTTCCAGCAGCAGGGATCATCAGCTGCATCATCAAAGGCAGCAATTACACTGAAAACATTTTCCAAATCATTTGCTTTGGTTTATTTCGCCTCACTGGAAGTGAAACAGGCCCACAGCATGACAGATACTCAGTCTGGGGTGCTTAGTTAAGATCCACCTTAAGCGTGTATTGCTGAAAACTTCTACTAAACAAAGTACTTGATTCCTGTTGGAGTCCCAGTAAACTCAACATTCATATCCATTTATGAGTCCTAAAGAACCTTTCAGCATGGAGATACCTAGTAGCTATTGAAAATTTCCCCCAGCCCTTGGCTAGTCCCCTACAATTCCTTTCTTTGTACAAAAATATTCTTTTTGTCATGATTTGTGGATATTGACATCTAAAAAGAAGCAGTATCTCCTGGTCAGACCCTGTAATTCAGTGGAAGGGTGGAGTGAAAAAAAATGCACGTCCAGGAGAAGGCTGGAAGTTGGAGGGTATTTTTCTGCCATTCGGCTGGCTTTTGACTGGGAAGGGCCATTATGAATGGCTGCTACTGCACCATCTTATGGTTGTTAAATAGACTTATAATGCTGACCTCTGGCCTATTTTTGTTGGTGGTCCCTTCCCATCCTGCTCACTGGGTGTGGGAGCAAGATAAGTTTGGTTCTTTGTCTAGCCGGCATTTTTGATAAGATTTATTAGGAGGGGCCAAAAGGTGTTGAGGGCAGCCTTTTAAATGAAGCAAAAATAAAGTATTTTTAAGGTTAAATCTACATACAGTAATGGATCCCTTTGATCACAGAACCTCAAATATCACTTAAAGGAAACTTGTTTTATTATAATATATTAGTTTCATAATTAGAATCAACCTTCATCCATGCTCTTCTCCTGTCTGCTGAGCTGTTGACGTGCGGTCAGACGTGTTGTTTAAACCACGACCGATTCAATGTTAGAAATGAGTTTCTATCACTGCTTACAAAGTAAGCAGTGTTTGTTTGAGTTTTATTGCTGCAAAAACCCAAAAGGCACCGGAGAAATGAGGGAGAAATGTAATGCTTTTTATCTCAGAGACAAAGATACAGACTGTTTGGAGCTGATAGCTTTGAAGGAGGTTTAGCTGTATCTCATGAACTGCATGCTGTGATTCAGCTCACTGGAAACAAAATAGATTTAATTCAGCATTAAAAAAGCTGATTTAAAAAAAAAACTTCAACAAAACAAAAACCTCATTTAAGTTATCCTTTCATGTACGATAGCAAATAAATATTGAATTTTCCAACTAATTTGCCTTGAAAATATCCAAACTGGTTTACATTGACTCCTCTGTGTAACAATAAAAGTCTAATGTATGAGAAGTTACTAGAACATGATGATAGTCCACCTCTAGGCTCTCTAGCATTAAGCTTAAGCAAACCAAATGCAGAAATGTAACTAAAAGGAGATGTCATCACAGCCTGAGTTGAAGCGACACGGTGTCAGCATCCTCCTAGAGCAGAACACATTCCTGCTGCGGCGTCTGCATCACCACGGATAAGCCACTTTAATGAGTGTGATCTGCACCGAAAACGACGCTTAATGAGACACCCTGAAGGACGGCGACCACATGGTCCGATTCGACGTTCGCACAGCTGCAGAGGAGACAGAGCCGATTACTTGCTCATTAAATCCGAGATAAACCTGCAGCTCGTCAGAATCAGGCGTGAAAGCAGCAAGCCCCTTGGGCCGAAATTGGGCAGACATCATGTCCCTACAGACAATTATTTCTTTGGATTTGGCTTTTAGGGAGACACACTATGTTGTTGCGTTTTAAAGATGTCTTCATCCAGGTCTCTGTGATCCTGGAGAACACCTGCGCAAAGTTCAAGAACAAAAATAAAGGGGAATGTGATTTGGAAACATAAAGAATAAAAACTTAAAATTAAAATAAACGACTCACATGCGAGGAAGTTTAAGTTTAACATTCGGATCTCCTCCATCCATCCTCTGCCACCATTCCAGAGCTCAGTATTTAATCCCATGCTATAATTGCAGTTTTCAGTATTTAATATCCTTTCAGGACACACGCACATACACACATACAGAAAACCTGCACACATCTGTTGCAAAAGGCCACAGAAACAGGCTAAACACCTGACAGACACATGCACGCACCCCGCCCAGCCTCGATCCACGTTACATCCTCGTTTCAGCACTCAAAGCCTCTTATGCAGCTCTAAGCTCTTAGAGTCAGAGATGGAAAACTGCAATATTGTTCATATCGCACACACAACCACACATCTGAGTCAGTAATGAATTTCCTGTTTGTTAGCCGTTTCCCCTCTTCATTAAAAGACTTATTCATTACAGTTGTCTACAGTTTATCAGTTATGTTGGGATGATTTCCACTAAATTAAATTCATACTTTGACTCTGTCTGAATTTGTCAAATTAATGGAGAAAAATTGCTGCCAGTTGAAGAGCCTGTGGTCTGAGCCTGAGCGTCACAACGGATCAGAGCCAGAGCAGAATTAACGACATAGTGACGGGACTTTAGAAACTAGGTTTATGAAGGCTTCTTGGTTACTTTTTCAATTTGAAAATTCCCACTTTTTTTTTTATTTTAATTTTTTTGCTTTTCTCTGAGAATTTTACAATCATCTAAAGCTGTTTGTTTGCATTTGACATCAGCCAGTGAGCAGAGAATGTGAGTAATGTGTCTGTACCAGTCAGAGCCATGCAGGCTGACTGACAGACCATCATGTTTCAGAGCCGCTCCAAGAGACGCAGACTAAAGCCTTCAGCAGCAATCTCCTGTGAATATTTGAAATGCTTTTATACATCCACACCTTATTAAAGTGGCTGCTGTTGTTCCAAGTTTTTAAATACTACTTTTTCTGCACCTCTGTCTGCCTTTTCTTATTCATAACTGCAGAGCATTTTTTCCTCTTATAGGTGTTGCCTTTTCTCCTACTGTAATGCATTTATATTTTTTTATTTCTATGGTTTTACTCTTGTCAATGTCACAAAATTGCACAAAAAAAGGTGTTTCTTATTTTACTTTTAATAAAACAGCAGATTCCACATCTTGTTGATTGTGTGACAAAGAAAGGATATCCTTGCTGCTTCTATGAAGTTTAATGCTGTCCAAATGATTAAAATTAATTAACTGATCATCTTCAACGTGGCACCTTGGACGAAAGCAAGAGTTTTGGGTAGTTTGCAGCTCTGGAGGACAGATGTTTGTGCGACCACAATGACGAGGCAGAGAGACACCAGCTAAACATCAAGGAAAATTTGATTAAGAAGTGTGGAAAATTTTAGAGAGCAGTGAAGCTTCCCAGGATGAACATTTTAACTAAAAGTTAAAGCCTTCCTATACTTAGAAAAATAATAAAATAAGTGCAAACACCTCGTCTCTGCCTCATAAGGACTAAATCAGTAAAGCGAATCTTAAAGTTATAAACTTTATTAGACGTTAAAAAGACTGAAAACATTTGGTTTGCTGAGACAGTCTTGAGGAGACGCCTTTTTTTTTTTCTTAATATAATATTGCAGCATGACTTAGGTTTGCAAACTTGCATCAAAAAGGCTTCTGGAACAGTTTACTTTGAATAGAGATGCCTGAAATAATGAACAGTAGCATCGTAGGAGAAATATTGCACAGCTTAGCTCAAGTCATAATATTGAAGGTGGTAGAAGGAAAAATGGGTTGATTTTCCTGATTAAATATGAGGCCATCTTTCCTAATCATTAATGTCCAAATAACCGCCAAAAACACAGATTTAGTACAGATCTGTTTAAGGATCAACTTCTGGTGAACTTTTCTTACTCCTAAGAAAAGGTATTTGGTGAAAACCTCAAAATATTAAAAGTCAGGCTTCAGTGTTTGCATTTCTTTTCCATCAGACAGAAACCGTTGTTGCTGCAAAGATCAAGTTATAAGTGACAGAAGCTTATTGCTTCCCTCTTAAGTGCCTTCCTGAGTGTGTTTCTGTGTTCTGATGCTCCGCTGGGACCTGAACCCTGAACTCTGGCAGATTGAACATGAACTCATGCAGAATGAGACCCGTCAGGCAGAGCGCCGTCGATTCCGCCACAGACATACAGCCCTGACAACCCCATCACAGTCAGCTCAAGTCTTCCCTCAGTGGGAGCCAGTTTTCAGTTGATATTTGGCAGCTATCTAAACTAAATGAGCCTTTAACCGTCACCTTTTATCTTGAATATTCAACCTAAAAGCAGAAGCTCCAAACTTAAAGTTAAACCCAATTTAAGCTGTGAAAGTCTTTGCAAGTAGAAACCATAGGTGCAGAACACTAACCAGTCCTAGAGCAATAATTCTATATTCATGTGCTTGGAAAAAAATGTCCTTTTGAATTTGGAAGGAAGAAATATGCTTATGCTTTAGTGAACTTTTGAACAAAGGGAACAGTTTTATTCTGGTCCTGCAGTTCAAACCCTGTTTTTTTTTAAAGGAGTCATAGAAGGATTCTAAAGGGTATCTGGTGCTGGTCCTTAAGGTCTCTAAATAGGGTGTGTAACATTGGTTGGGCTGAAAATGGCATATTTGCTGTTCTGTGAGCCCTAATGCAAGCCTGGTTAAAAACCCTTGAATGAAACGACCGGTTTTCTTCCTCTTATGGTATGCTCATGAATAATTAGATGAGCTGTGCGCTGATTGGTTGGTTTACAACGAGCGAAGCTGCTGAGCAAAGACGCATCATAGCAACAAGCACTCACTCATTGAAACATCAAATTGTTGATTTGGTAGGGTGACCAGACGTCCTCCTCTCCCAGGACATGTCCTACTTTTCATACCTAAAAAACTGTCCGGGGGGAATTTCAAAATAGTCGTGGAACTTGGTTGACTACAGTGCAGCATGTAGGTGAAACACACCCCCGGTGGACGGGGGACGGAGCGACCAAACCAGACCTGGAGACGGTAGCCTGGACACTGGCGGACCCATTCTTCCCCGCCTGCCTTACCGATTTGCGTGTTTTATGGTGGAAGTTTAGAATTGTGATATTTGCAGAGAAAGGCGGTGTCAATGGGGTTTGAACTTCTCTGTACATCCATTTTACCCACTGAACTAGCATTATTCATCTATGACAATGACAATGTAAACTTGGTTTTGCATTCTATGACCCCTTTAAAATATATACTAATTTGGTAATAATTTGGTAATTTTCCTCACTCATAATTGACTACAAATCTTAAATTTTTCTTATCGTTCTTACTTTAGTTTCATTTAGGATTAATAAATTATTTTTGAAATAAATTGAGTTAAATTTGTCAGTTCTTGGTTAGCCAGACCACGTAGGGGTAAAACCGATCATTAGAAACATCAGGGGTCGATACAGGCTTCTTTTTTTTCTTTTTTTCCTCGCCGCAGAGCTTTCTGTCTCTTCCTTTGCTGCCTTTTGTGTTTGCTCTTTTAATAAGGAAGGGCTTAGGGTCCCAGGGAGGCCAAACTGTAAACAGAACTGCAGGAATATGGCGGACTTAACCACAGATCAATGCTGAGCTGAGTGTGCATTTGTGTTTTTATTTATTTATTTATCTCCGCTCTTACTCTCATACTTCTGACCGCTTTTAAAGTAAGTGTGTGTTGGTGTTTGTGTTGTCCGTGGGTGTGACAGACGATGTGTGCCCTTGGGAAGTGGTGCTTTAATGCTGCCTGTCAGTGAAATATGACGGTCATAAAGCCTCTCAAACACTTTCGCTAACTCTCATTACTGCAGAGTGCACACACACATACACACACACACACACACTTGTCCTTGAGATGATCACCACAGATAAACTCTGCAGATCTTTGAGCATCTGTGTATGTGTGCAGCCCGGTATTCCCTTTAGTCCAGCCTGAGACATGCAGATAAAAAAATAAATTAAATAAAGGCTACAGCATCCATCATGCATACTGGTCCCACTGGTAAAGATGTGTAAAAAGCCATACATCACATTCCTTTTTTTATTGCAGCTGCATGATCTCACACCAAAATGTGGGTTACACTAAATCTCCAGTGCCACAGCAGTCGGTGGATTGAGACAGATGAGTTTTCTTGTAGTGCCATGCACAAGGGTTACAGAACCTTTAAGAAAGAAATTGGCCCCATGGAATCACACTACTTCCGCCGTACATAGCAGCAGGAATTTGATCACAGGTGTTCGTTTCATGCTTTCCCTCACCACAGTATTTGTTGCTGAAAAGCTACATGAGTCTTTTCTATTAGTACCGGCTCAGCTCAGCCCCACATGGCTCTACTTGACTCTACAAGGTTCAGGTGGTTTTCCTATATAAAATCCACCTCAATTCGGTTGGGGTTCTCATACCAAGATGGCACCAAAGGTAACATAACATGTCCTTTATGAAACAAACAAGCATCCAGCTCCCTCTTTATTTCCCATCAGCCATCAAGCAGCAAAACAGCAGCAAATATTTAAAAGCTTGACTCAAAGAGGCGTTTTCTAATTTTACTGCCACCGGTGGCCAAAGCACAAAACTGCAGCACTCTTTTGCTCGATGACAGGGTTTTTTTTCATTTCGTTTTTTTTTTGTTTTCCACCTTACCTGGAGTTGCCATTGGTGCCTAATGCTACATTCACACCTAAAGCAGCAGAGGCAGCAGAAGCAGCTAGTTTACATGCAAAGTTAATGGTTGACCCGCATCAAGGCACAAAAGGACCTGCAGCGCATTTTGAGCAGCAGGAGTAGCACCTCTTTACGCATCTCAGCAGCTAAAGCAGCCCCTCATGAGCTTCAGAGCATCTGATGCACGGCACGCGCTGCGAAAGCAGCAGCTGCTGGAGCTGGAAAAATTGAACTTTTGCTGCTCGACGTGCCACATCAAACAATCAGAGAAGCTGATCTGGGAGCTGGCAGGGAGACAGACACATTGCTGCTGATGCAGATCACTCCTCTGAAACAGTTTATTCACGTCTAAATTAACTGAAAATGCAAAACATGTTCGCTTTTATTATCCTGGTGCCTGCAATTGGTTTACGTACCAGCAAAACGCTAACATATACAGCTGTGAACAGTAGTGGCAAACCGCGAAGAGGAGACTGGGCTAGAGGCTGCTGTTGAATGGGATTTTTATTGACAGTGGTTCCGACAGCGCAATAATATTTGAAGGCAGAATCGTAAGCTTAATGAACTGATTTGTTTTTAAATCAGTTCATCAATGTTTTAATGTTTTCACTTGAAAACATTAAAACAGTTTTTTACCTACTGATTACAGCAAATATAGCTGCCATTGTGGCAGGCAAAGACAGGATAAGGTAGCTCCGCCCAACGCACATCAGACCTACTTTTTGACCGTGCCGCTGGAGCAGTAATGATGCTTCAGCTGTACGTCAGAACTAAATTTGTTCTGTGAAGCAGCATGCGCGTTTTGGCTGCTCCTGCTGCTTGCGGTGTGAACGCAGCATGAGTCAAACTGGATCCCTTTTGCTTCATAATATCCACAAATTTCATCTTCAATGAACCGCTTTGATTGTTCACTGGGTTGCAAACAATCAAACATGTCTATTTAACATGGACACACTTGACATCACATTCACTGAACAGCGCAGGAACTTCTGACCTGAAATACATTCAGGAAAATGGACCACAGGCTTATAGATGTGCTGAACTACTGAGGTGTCAGTCTGCTCAGCAAATTTTGTTTTAGTTGTAAATGGTCAAATTAACAGGCTCTTTTATATATATTTTTAGTAAGAACTTACAAAATGTCTCTTTAATGCCTAACTGTTTCTTCAGGTAATTTTGCAGTTTTGTTTTTTGGGGTGGTGGTAGGTTGCAAGGTTGGAGAAGTTAGACAAGTAGTTATTATTCTGGTACCCTTATAATTTATTCATCTGCTAAGTGCCATGAATTGCATTTTATCTTTACCTATACCATTTTTAAGAGTGGCTAATATAGGTTAGTTTTATCGGCATTACTTGAACAGCAAATCGAAAGATATTGAAAAAATAAAGTAGAATATATAAACTGCTCTAGTCAATTTGATCATAAGAACTTAATTCAGTTCAATTCAGTTTATTTCAAGGCAATTTAACCAGATCAAACAGTCAGATTGGTTCAGAGTTTTCTACCGTAGGAAAACCAGGAAAACCTAAAGTTATTAGAGGTCCCTGGCAACAAAGATTTTGATAAAAACAACTATTTCTGTGTTTTCTGTCATTTTACACTTTTTTTTGCTCGAAGTAAAGATTGGCTTTTGTGAAGTGTCGGAAAATCATTTCAAGGCTTCTCTCTCATTTGAAATCTGATCCAACATTTTTAATAAGTGCCACTAATCCACAGTGAGTTAAATCATGGTTTACCACCTTAAGAACATTTTTGAATGATGTCTTTAGATATTTATCTTCTTATTTAAAGCTACAGTGTGTAATTTTCAGCGACATCTAACGTTCAGACTGCAGACCGCAACAACATGAACATCTCCCCCCCACCGCTTCTCCCCCCAACAGTACGGCGAGCGTTACGGGACAAAATGTCTTCCACAACGTCCGCATCACCTACCTTCTCAAGTGATGAGGTTTGTTTACATAGATAATTTTAATACTGCCATCTATTGTTCAGTACCGTATCAGTTCATCTCTCTCAACTTGCCGTAGTTACTTTCGAGCGTAATGGGCGATCTCGCAATCGCTAGTTTGTTGGCTCTGCGCTGCCGTAGCGCAAAGATGTCTGCCTCCATGGCTGCGAGACCCGCTCCTATGTAATTATAAATAACGAATTCTAAGGCAACGCAAATATTAAGGTTAAGAGGCTGAGCTCGTAGATGATGATAAATAACATAGTTATGTATAATATATTACATTTCTGACTGTATATCCCTGTAATTATTACACACTGTAGCTTTAATTCACACCTATAGTGAGAATGCTTATTGATTCCGATACGTGTCCTTTTCTGTTGCATGTACTCTATACTATATTCTAAAGTCTGCTGGTGCCAGACTGATCATCTCTACAAAATGAAGCATCAAGATGAATCTGAAATGCTTCATTACATTTATTTAATCAAAACTCTACATGAATATAATATCAATGTCCTGAGCTTTGAACTCTTGACCCATATCTTCTGATTTGGCTCAGTTTGTTGAATCTTTTTATCTATGTCTTAAGGTTTTGATGAGAAATCAGACGGTTTCTGTTTTGGTGCCACTCCTTGGTCAATAAATCCAGCAACCTTGCAGTTCACTTTAGTATGGAAGCCTATGGAAGCCCGTTTCCGCTACTCTGTAAAAAAAAAAAAAAAAACTCTCAATTTAATGAGACACTATCTCATTATATTGAGTTACTATCTCATTAAAAGGAGATACCTCATTATAATGAGATAATTTCTTTTTTTTTTTTTTTTTTACAGAGTGGCGGAAACGGGCTTCCATAGAACGGGCTTCCATACTTATGAAAGCAGTTTCTTCCACAACAAAATGCTTTACTAATATGTTAATCCTGTGCCTCGCATATCAGACAATCAGTTATTACAAGATTAAAGACTTACACTGGAGCGCCTTTGTAGATAAACATAAAGCAGCTACCATGAGCCATCTGATTTATTGTGTATTCCTCTGGTCCATAAATCAAATGCACACCTTCCACCCTAGAGCTGCTGTAATGAATGGGATACACTTGGATCCACATCAGTGAACTTGATTCTTTCATATTGGATACAAACAGACAGAAGAGTGGCGATCTGCAGGGTGCAGTCACAGTCATTTATTTTTAACAAACACACACTTGAAAAGGCTTGAATCATAAATTTATATTGGTAAACAAAATATGCACTTTGCTTTCTATCAGACCCATGGCATTTGAAGTATTTTGGCAGAATTTAAATGAAGATTTTGTTTGTTGTTATTTTCCCACCTTGCAGCCACACAGTTAGCCCTCTAACAGAAGCTGAAAACACTGATGGTGAAATGAGGATACCTCATATTTCAATGTGCAGTTTCAATTGATGTTGTGTCATAGAGCCTCTTCTGTTTCTTCGTTTTTATAAGGAGCAGGAAAGTGATGTGGAGCCTTGCAGTGCAGTGCTAAAAGGAGAGATCAACACTGTGCGCATGTGCATCATGAGCTGGAGAGATTTCACCTGCCTGTCCTTCTCTGCATCATGGCGCCCTGCAGCCACTCAAACTGCAGCGTCACCCTAAAGGCGCCGCCTTTCACAGCTAAGCCCAGCAGAGGTGCCCCTCTGTTGGAGAGGGAGACACTGCTGCTCTCAGGCTCTGCTCCGGCCTGCCGTCTAGCAGGCTGATAAAGAAATTCTGCTCTATAAACCGCTGCACTCCAACCTTAAGATGCTAAATACATTCAGCAGCGATGCACTTGATTCCCATCCAGATCTGTTTAAGATATGGAAAAGTCATTTCCGAGATGGGAACGTCAAAGCTAATCTGCACAGTGCATCGCTGCATTCGCTTCCATAATGTTTCCATATGATCTCTCTGGGCTTTAAAGTCCATCAGATTGTCAGAATAGAATTTGTAGATCATCAGATTAAGGATTATACAGTTTTACATAAATCTTTGGATTTATTAGACAGTTCAATATGAATCCAAAAGCTGTGCAGGTTTTCATGTTTGGAAATCGGGAAAATATTCTGCAAATGAGTAAACAAAGCAACGCTGTTCTGTTTGTGCTGATCCAGCTGTGTCAGTGTGTGTTTGTGTGTGTGTGACAGATATAAATCCAGTCAGCACATAAGGTAGGCTGAGGGGGGAAGGAACAACCCAAAGGGAGAGTAAAATAAAGGAAGAAAGGAGGAGGAGGAACAGTTCACTGTGCAGAGGTTTGCTTGAGCTCTAAAGGATTCCAACTGTCGCAGACAATAGGCAAAGCTAGGCGCTGTGTGTGACAATAGGCTCTTTGACCCCGGTCAAGCTAGCAGGAGGGAGAACAGGGAAGGAGGAGGGGGACTGAGGGTGTCCCCATCTGTCTAACCAGAGAAAGCGTGAATACATCTGGACTCTAACTGGCTGAGCATTTCACCCAATGCAGGAACTGTTTCTACCTAAACTGTTTGTGCACAACTTTGATCATTTCTGCGCTCACCTGATGTAAAAGGTTTGGAGCTACAAACCCAACACATTTTTATTTTTAAAATGTATAATTTATTCTATATTGTGCATAAAATGTTACAGTTAAATATCAGACAACAATCTATTAACATAAAAGTGCATTTATGAAATTTAATTCAGTGTAGCCGATACTGTTATCTTAGCCTTTGACTCAACTCAAAATGTATTTTCTCCTCTTATTTTGTAACCACACACTTCTGTATACTTGTTGTAAATCATAATCTGTGTTGTGAGTCTTTTTGCAAAAATGCAGCTGAAATAAAACTTGAGTTAACTTTTAAAACTGTGAGCAACTGGCCCTATTTCCCCTCATTATTCTGTTTTTGGCCCACTGACACTTCATACAGCTAATATAAAAGCCCAGTTTGAATATTTAGAGTTCAATTAGTGTTTATTTTAAGAGCATTTTAAAATCTGGGTGATAGGGAACTCTTTCCTTCCAAAACCAGTTTAGAGTGTTTTCTTGATGCTTGTCCTGTGCACTAACTGGTTATTGGTTGAGGAAAGGCATCTATGGACTGATTTTGATTGGCTCCCGAAAATGTATTGAGTTTTATTCATTTTATCTATGTAGCACCATCTCTGTATATTTATTTTTTTGGACCCATTAGTACTAGTCAACCGATGATTTTGGCTAAAATGACAAAAACTGATGTAGGCATTGATCTGAGGTATTGTTTCTAAAGGAGAACTAAACAGCCCCTCAGAATGATACCGTTACCGCCATGCTTGGGTGGTACATTGTATTAGGTTTGTCTCCTTGTCAAAAGGCATTTGGGTGCCTTGAGTGGACTTCAGTACTTTATTTAATCAAGCTTTAGGTGTCTGTGTTCAATCTCTCTTAATACATTCAAAACTAACAGAACTGTAAAACACAGAACTTATATCATTGTAGTGTTTTTTAAGGATCTTGGGATCTTCAGTTGCTTTGAATTACTTTTAAAATAGGCTAATGCATTTCAATTTCACATTCTCATTAAATCTATTAATCATTTATTAGCTACTAGAATATGTTTTTTCTGTTTAGTGCAAAACATCATTCCAAACTATTTTGCTAATTAAAAACCAGTGTTCTTTCTATGTATTTTATATCCTAAACAATAAAAATCAGAGGCTGTTATGGGAAACAAAGGTGTTTAATTCAGGGTTTTTTTTTCTTTTGACCCCATTCCAACTGCAGAACACCCTAAATACAATCTAATGCTGGGTTTGCAGCCCTGTCTTTGGAAAACAATGCCCAAGGCTAAAATCAAGTCAGCAGACATTAACTGATGGATGTCTCTTTTATTTTACCTTCCTGTCATCCAGCTTCCCCTAACTGTCAGTTCTTATGACAAACCTTCTCGCAGTGAGACATTGAGGAGCTTGGCTAAGCATCGAGGCTCTTCAAAAAACCGTGTTATCATGTGGAGACGACACACACGCACGCACATCCAAACAGGGCTGTTTCAGCTAGTTTGGTTGCAGAATATTGCCTGGTCTCTGTTTTCCTATAAATAACAGACATAGCTGGATTTGTCTGCGTGTCACCATGGGGATTTTTCTTTCACAGGCTGCCGTGACGATAGCGCCGGCCCTTGGTGTTTGTCCGTTTAATGTAGGTTTGCAGAGGTAGAGCAAAGCAAGCACCACACGACACCCCCCCACACACACCCCGACCCAACCCCCTGTCGGACAAAGCGGAGGATTGTGGGACTGTACACCCGTTGCCTTGGTGATGAGAATCAAAGTGACAGCTCTCCTTTAGGAGGAGGACCCCCACCCCATCCCCCCGTCTCCCTCCTCTTCTCCCTAGCAGGTGTAAGAGTGTGAGAGACGGAGAGAGACGTCTTTCTTCCCCATTTTGGTCAGCTTCCAGATCTTCTCGCCTTCTGTCCTTGAGAATCGCTGAAAAAAGCAGCAGCGGTAGGAAGTTGAGGCAGTAATTTCTGTGTCAGCTTTTAATAACGTCATAAATTAGTACGGTGAGGGAGGTTTTTTTTCAGAGAGGTGCAAGTAAGACACTATTTGAGATATGTGTGGCATCATGCCAGAGAGGAACGCATTTAGCAAAAAATAAAGCAATGATTGCAACCTTTTTTTACATCAAACCAAAACAGTTCAGACCATAGGAGCAAATCTGCACGGATCTGATTGGACCTTTGCAACAATAAAACTTTGCATGAGTGAGGTCAAAGGGGATTACATCTAAAGAGTCTTGCATGGTAAAACAGCTGCATGTTCTTCAAGGTTCGTCTAATCTGGAGTTGTGCTTTCTTTGCCACGAGGTAAACGCTGCAAACAAAGAACCTCATAAAAGGCTGGTGAGAACCAGTTGTGAAATTACTTTCTTTTTTTTTACAGACCCCCAATCTCTGGCAGAGGGACAAAGGTAGCCCTTTGGGACCCCTTAACCCCTCTGTTACAGAACATACACACATACATAGACACCCCCACTCCCCTCTTCACAATAGAGCTGGTTCCACAGCTGCCTCCAGTCACCCCCATCCCTCCCCTGTTCCATTATTTTTAATCCCTCCAGTGAAAGCTGCCTTGGTTTCTCCCCCTCCTTTCAACTCTCATGCTCTCCATACACCCCCCCACACCCAGTTCATGCTCACCATATACACTCCAAAGCACAATCGTCACCCCCTTCGACCCCACAGTCAACCCCCCTCACCCCTCAGTCTGTGGTTCCACAAAGCCGTCAGCTGTTATATCTTCTCTCTGACACTGGGCTGGACTTTAATTATGAAGATCTCACCCTGGCAAGTGAACACGCCGCCTTCCCAGGGACCAGAGGGTGTAATTACATGTAGGGTACAGATGTGACTGCTGTGTTTCTGGTCAGGGGGTTGGACAACCAGACAGGATTTAGTTTTGGTCATGTGACCAGTGAATAATGTAGAGTCTGGCTCCATCATTTCAGCAGAGATTTCCTTCTGCTGGGGTGGGCTGCAGATACAGATGCATCAATGCAAACATTTTAACTGCCAGTAGTGATTTAAGCTGACTCCAGATGAGGAAAATAACTACTTGAATTATTTTTCAACTCTTCCTGCCATCGGCGGTCAGTAATTATTTTTATTAGAAGCAGAAGAGCTGAGATCACTGTGTGTGGGAGCAGCTGCTGCAAAACATGATTTTACCAATAATCGAAAAAGAAGGATAAATTGATTCTGGATGTTTAATGTTTTGAACTATCATTTGCATCTATGTTAGCATTTAGCATGATTAAATCAAATAGATTTAAAAGTAATGCATTTCAATCTGTTTATTTTAGAGAATACTCCATCTTCAAAATCCAAGTTTTGACCAAACCAAGGTTGAAATCTGAAAAGAATAAAATATAAGCTTTAGCTCACCTCAAAGCCTTGCTCTCTCTCGCCGTCTCACAGCCTGAATGACGAAGGATGAGTTTCTCAATAAGTTTAAGACTTTGTCTATTAGTAATAGCATTGTTTCGTGAACAGTGGGTCAGCTTGTGGCTCTGTGTTTTGTGTGTTTGACTGTAAAAATGCTGGATGTATACGTTTTTATTTTTTTATTAAGTCAGGACTTAATAAAATAAAAATATTCCAATTTTTGTTTTTATTGTGTTAATTTTTGTTACTCAAATTTAAGCTAAAGTCTTGAATTAAAGAGGACAAACTTTGATAAACAACAATTACTTCAGGAGAATAAACAACATACATTTTTTTTGTTTTTTTTCCCCCCTTAATTAACTCCCCTCTGCAGCATTGTTCCCTCTCAGCAGATACTTTATCAGTTATTCCATGTGATTCATCTCATCACTGAATTTGAGCCTCTTCCTCTCTAACTCTGCTTTCATCTGCCTCCAGCTTGCAGCCGTCTGTTGCCGTAAATCATACAAGCAGCTTCCATGTGTTTGTCATTAATACAGATGAGGTCACACTTCCAGTCAGATCCCACCCTTTGTGCTCACATGCATGTCCAAGGTGACACAGATCACATAGGGATACCGGGCCTCAGAAGGAGGTGAATGTGGACAGTTTGCACATACATGCATAGATATATTCTAAAGCTCTGGCCCTATTTCATTGCAAGGAGGGAGGCATATAGATAGAAGACAGGGAGTTAATTGGTGTTTTAGATGATTGCTAATTGCCCCCTTCTTCCAGCTACTTACAGAGAACTAGGGAAAACATGGAGATAAACTAGCAGTCTGCTCCTCCTGCTCCTTACAAATCTTGGAAACTTGTTTAATTTCTACGTAATTATACATATCCATCTTTTTGTTTTTACAACATCTGCACACTTAAAACATTCCCAAGAGAGAGGATTCTGATGTCCTGCCAGCATCAGATTGGATCAAAAAAGGTATTCTCCCAGAAAAAATATGTTTCATTAAGTTATTCACTTTTACAGCATGTTTGTGAATTATCTGGGTTAGGAAACAGTTATTGTTTCTTAGATATTTAACTTTTATTTTCCTGTACAATATTCATGCAGCTCATCAAATCATCAGTCAGATTAGAATTAGGAACCCAGTATATACAAAAAAAGGGTTTAAATAATTACAGTTTGTCAATAAAACCACAATTTACAAATATAAAAATGCAATTATGAAAAAAAAGGTACAATCTCAGCCTCTCAGACGTTCCTAAACGCCTTTACTTTTAGACAAACTTTATGTTTAAAAACTGAAACTGTGCAAGTCTGCATATATATTTAAAAAAGTTGCATAATTTGCTCCAAATATTTATGTTTTTTGGGATTTTTCTTACATTTCAGGTAGGCCTATGTGAGTCGTTCATGTGGTTTGCCTGTTTTTTTTTTTTTTTTTAAACCTTCAGCAGTGTGTACTATTCCAAATCTTGGAGCTCTGTCAGAGAGTGCAGGCAGTTCCCAGGCGGAGTGAGGTTTTATTTGGCTTCAATCTCAATTATCTCAGAGTAATGCAGAAGAAAAACTGGATTTTCAGTTTCTCTGAAGTCAATTCAAACATTCAATTCTATTGAATTCCTGTTGCAGAGAAAGTCTTAAAAACACTCAGAATATATTTTGGAGTATGGAGTAAAAATAATGTTTCCTCACTTTTTTTTCTCTGTAATTTTGGGGTATTTGTCATATTTAAGGTAAGAAACATCGTTGAATATGGATTTTTTACTCGTAACGCTCTGATCTTTTAGTTCTTACTAATAGTTATTACCTGACAATAAACGCTTTTTTGTGTTTTAATCCGTCTTAGAAAACCTATTGTGGGACTACACTGTGACATTAGATCTTACTGGATAACAAAGAGCAGACTGACCTCTGTTTTTAGATCCCGTTTCTAACTACGACAACGTTTAGTTTGAATTACAGTAATAGGCGTCTTCTGGAGCCAGAGTTTTATTTCTTTCCAATGTTGATTTATGTCATGTTGGAGGAGAATCTCAGGCGGTTTTACTGTCAGCGCATGCAAAAATGAGCCGCAGAGCTGGCAGTTCAGGAATAGTTAAGGATGTTATGGTGGATTTTTCGCTGCACTGTTTCAGTTTTAAGTGCTGCATGTCTTCACGGCAAAACCAGGTTCGCATAAGCCTGAGCAAACATGAGCTCAGAGGTGCAAAAAAGACAAGAAACATGCCCTTGCACACACACACATATACACACGGCAGTCCCAGCTGTAACAAATGGGGAGCAGATTTTGTATGATGATGATGATGTAAAAGACCAGGCATGCTGGTCTCCATGGATGACAAGTTTGTTGAGTAAATGTTCAGAGTGCTGCGATGATGTGAGTGCACTCAAATCTGTGTGTTTGGGGTCATTCTCTGATATATGAGCCACAACTTAATGATTTGATTGTGCCAGTTTTTAGAGACGCAGTCTGTCATTTGGTGTAGATTAGATTTATTAGAATTTTGGGTCCGATTTTAGCTGGGATAATGGTTGGACATTTTTTTGTTATTTTGGAAAAACTTTTTCAACAAACCTCCCTCCATATTTCTCACATGTTTGAAAGAACAGTGAGAGTTTAAAGCAGGCTCCAGGCACAGTTGCTGATAGGTCCTCTGTAACTCTCAAAGTTGATTCCTTGCAGCATCATAAAAGGAGATGTGTGCGTTGCTTCATGTAACAGCAGCCAGATTTTTTTTTCTCTTCATTATTTTGCAGCTGAGTAAAACTCTAACAGAGCGTAGCTGAAGCTACAGGCTACATGATGTCATGAGGTGAGCGTTTGGCGTTAAGGGGAGAGAGGATTGAGCTCTACTAGACTTCAAACATCTGGTGCTTTGCTAATTTGTGAAAACCTCCTTACAATAAGACAGGTATTTGTTACCATGTGGCTCAGCTTGACTCCACGGATGCTGACAGACGTCTACCGCAGCTCTGTGTTTGTGTCACATGATGAAGGCGCGTTCGGCTGACAGAGATTGGACGAAAATGAGAGAAAGTTTAAAGAATGTAAACTTATAAAGGGGATAGGGAAACAGAAACGTGTCGGTTTTTTAAGGATATAACACATAGAAGATTTATTTATTATAACCTGACATGAAGATACTAATCATACTCTGATCCTCTATTTTATGTTTTAGGGTTGAGTGTTTATTATTGTATATTTTTTATTATATCATTAGATTTTTTATCACTTCATGCTTCTTTTTTTTTTTTTGCTTTTCTTTAAGCAGCACTTAATAATGAGTTTGAGCAGCTCAGAGTTTTTGTTACTCGTCATAAAGTAACACCAATTTAACATTTTTTTTAACTAAGTAAAAGTAAAAAGTAGTCATCCAAGAAATTAAGTAAAAGTAACAAAGTATTTGGTAAAGAGGCTACTTGAGCACTAAGTATCTGACATTTTAAGAGCTCAAATGCTTAAAGAATACAAACATATGTCATGAATATAAAAGAACAAATTCGTGCAGAAGAAATACTATTTTTTATTTTTTTTTGGCATAAAACTTTGGTAACCAATCCTTACAATGAGAACTGTATATATGTTAGGACAGGGTAATAAATATCTGTTAATATCACTGTTAATATCTACTATTTACAGTATATTTACCTGATTTTGGAATAATTTAAATTACTCAGAAAGCACAGAGTAGCCAGGGTACGAGTACAAGTACGAGTAGCGATACTTTATAAGAATATAACTCAAGTAAAAGTAAGAAGTATGGCACCGTAAACCTGCTCCTAGAAGTATTTTTTTTAATCAAATTCTTACTCAAGTAAATGTAACGGAGTAAATGTAAGTAATTACTACCCACCTCTGCTCAGGATGCAGTTTTGCTTTAATTCATAGCAGAGCAGACAGACGGTAGCAATGAAAACTGAGAAGTGGTAATTACTGTCATTTATTCTGACAGGGATTATGATACTAGTTTCAAGTATTTTTAAAATCCAATACTTTACAAAAAGAAAGACTTTCAACAAATGTTCACAGCCAATCTTACAAGCACTGCCTGTCCCAGCAAATTAACCCCAATGTCAGGCAGTGCAATGCTTCAAGAAATTCCCCAAAACCCCAAAAGGTCCATCCTGGACTCTGTAGGGCTTCTTAAACCTGAGGTTTTAAATAACCGAGCAGCTAACCACTCCTTTTGAAAGCAATGCTTCTCTCCATTAAGAATACTGACTTTGGTATGGAAAGCTGAATTTTTGACAGATAGTACCAAAGTATCCTTGACCACAGTGCTCAACCTTATAAGCACAAAAAGTTTTAACCAACTGCCAAGCATGACGGTGGAGGGGTGATGATATGGGTTTGTTTTGAAATTAAGTGGACCAAGAACGCTGCTGTACACTAAAGGATCCTGCAGTCAAATATGAGACCATCTGTTTGACAGTTGCTTGCCTCAAACTGGGTCATCAGGAGGGTAATGATCTTAAACTGAGAGGGTCCACAGTCACTGGAAGTATTAGTGTTGTATAAAGCATGTAACATCAGACACAACAGTTGCCTATCAGATGAGCAATAAGACGACTTAATGTATAAACTAATAGGTCTGTTTCTCCTCTGCACAAATCCTACACCATGAAGCCTCAATTATGTCATCCACAAGCGTTAGCAGGACTTCGAATCAAATAGTCCATAAAGGTGAAACGCAAAATGGTCTCAGAAGGACAGACCTATTATAAGATAAACGAAAGAATGTTTTTTTTTTTTCTTTTCTGGGCTTACATTGTGAATCAAAGTGAGCTTCAAGTTTGGTTTAAGTAGTCCATGTTGAATGGACGTATTTTCCACTTCCTACAAACTGTTTACTGTTCATGAGGGACAAACAGTCGGATGGAGGGAGATGTTGAAAGCAGAAATGGGGCAGCTGACGGGGTAACAGCACGGTTGGAGTCACCCGGGGGAGCAGAGCTGGATTTGGGGGGGGATTTTAGGCTATAGCGAGGGGACAAGGAGGCTTAGACCAGCTGACTCTGTTCTCACAACACACCCACACACATTCATTCACAAACAACAACCAAAGATGGAAAAACGCAAAAAAAAAACACTCAAATATTTGGAAATAGACCAGGAAGGTGTCAGGTTTGATCAGGTTTTAAAGGCATTCATTCAAATGATAGCATTTAGTATAGGAGGGGCCGAATGGGGCTGTTTAGATAACTTTTAGACAGAGAAGCACAAAGCATTGTGGGTAGAAGGGCAAGCAGGAGGCGTGTAATGGGTCAGAAGACAGGTGTGGCTCCATCAAAGCAGCTGTGTGACACTAGAAAACCAGCAGCAGCATTAAATAGGGATAAAATGACGGAGTATGTACAAGGTCAGAATATTATCACTCACTACATCACTGTTAAAGCGGCAGAATTCCTGCTGCTCTATAGGGCATATTGTTTTTAAGCATACGAAAGGATGGACGGAAGATGGAAGAAAAGATAACAGAGTAAGAAGTGTACCCAAATGAGGTCAAAGTCAGGAACGCTCCTGCCCTCTTTCCTCCTTCTCTGCACCACTTTATTAGGCTGCCACTATCACTCTTTGGGCATTTGAGAAAGATGTCCGCCTTCGCGGTGTCTGCATCCGAGCATGTGTGAGGGTGTTGGTAAAATCAGGACAGTGCTGAACTCGTTTGGCTTGAGGAGGAATTCACACGAGATCCAGTTACTTTCGCCAGTTCTCAGAGGACACGAGCGAGCTGTGTGTGTGTGTGGAGGAGAGACAAGTAGGGGTCTGATTAGGTGTGTGTATATATAGTTGGCTGTAGTGACACGGTTAGATGTACAACTTTCTGAAGAGCGGGATGGCTGAGCGGAACGAGTGTGTGATTATATCTGCATTCTTTCCATAGGTGTGTGAGTGTTTAAAAGGGTTCCTGCAATGCTGCTGTTTAATGGCATTTAGCATGACTGTGTGTTTAATCCCCAGGAAAGACCTGAACGCTCCATGTTGGTCCAGCCGTTAGCCTTTCCAGAGTCTTCCTGTCTAAACCTCCCATTTTGTACCATTTCAGGGAGCACCTGTTCACCTGTGCAAGTAAACACCATGTTTTCATCTTGTCGTGAATGTAACTGATATCCGCAGCCCGACGGGTGTGTTTTACCACCGTGGGAGATGAAGGAGTATGCTCATGTGTTTATGCTCTTCTTCCAGTGCTGAAATAGAAGCTCTCAGATGTTCAGACCTTTGTTGAAATTCAACGTTTGGGGGATTTTGCAAAATAAGAGCATTCTCAATGATTTCAAACTTCTTTAAATCATAATATTAATTGTATGTTGTACAAGAAAAATAGAATAGCACTAATCTTTTGCTAAGTATTGTGGACAAGCATTTTGCTATAGCACCTTGCAACTCCATCCATCCATCCATCCATCCATCCATCCATCCATCCATCCATCCATCCATCCATCCATACATACATACATACATACATACATACATACATACATTTCCATCACGCTTATCCCAAGTATACACAAGGAGAATCCTTTTTACCAAATACTTTTTTTACTCCTGGAAGGATTAGCATATTGACTAAAGCCCTCTAACAAATATTAATATAAATTCTACAGCTGTATTTTATTTTTTTTTAGGATATAGGGAGCCCAAAAAAGTTATAAAGCAATCCACTGGACTTTGTTTCCAAGTTTGAAGATGTTTCGCTTCCAATCCAGGAAACTTTTTTCAATTCAAAATATCAGAAATAGCGTTTAGTTTGAGGTTCTTATACAGTAGGATAATCAAAGCTGCCATATTTGATTTGAATTGGACTTGTTTCTAATTTCAGGTTGTATTCTAGCTGATTTTTCCTGATTTAGAAGTCAGATCAACTGATTTCTGAGGAAACTAGTTTAATGAATCAGTTTACTATCATGTATAGTAGCCATAGTTTTGATATATCATCTGAAACAATTATTAAACTCCCCTGCAAAAGGGCCCACACACTGGAAAATATAGTGTTTGGCTGACATTATTGTTTGGTTTGACGATATGCTCTTTTTTTTCTTAACAAAAGCAACTTCCTCCTTTGGGAGATGAGAGATGATAATTTACGTTTATTCTAATGCTACACTAGGCTGTTGCTTGTTCCTGCCTTTCAGCCACATTCTTCATTTGAATGTTTCTTAGGTCTACTCCACCCATTTAACTATGATATAAGATAAACACTGGTTTCCACACATTTTTTTTTACAAACTTTACTCTGTGATAAGAGGCAAGGAAGACAAAGTGGATAAATGGAGGGAGAAAGAGTCAGAAAACAAGGCGAGTAAGGAGGTGAGAGGCAGGGGGGAGGCCGAAAAAAGGGGAAAGATATGTGAGGAAAAATCGGAGGAGAGGCCGGTCATGGCATCTTTTCAGCTGTTTGCTCGGCATGGGCCGGGTCACTTGGGCAACAAGGGCTGCGCTGCCAAGGAAGTGAAGACAAGAGGGGAAGGAGGGGGGGGGGAGGATGATGGGAATCAAGGGAGGAGAGGCAAACAGCTCTTTGGAGAGAAAACAAGGAAAGTTGATTCAAAGCTTTTGCCTTAAAACATATCTCACATTTTTACAGGATACAACACCAAATTACTGAAGATAGTTAAATTCAATTAAAAAATATCCTAAATTGAATGTTATATACAAAGTTTAATCCTTTTCTGCAGCCATAATGGTCATTTGTTTAAATGAAGACTTTAAACAGTGCTCTGTAATTCAATATAAACCTTCAGCTTAATGCCTTATTTCCAAGCTAAATGTGTCTCTTCGCTGCATAAAAATATAAACACAATAATTGGATGTTTATGAAGTTTTCACATAACCAGCAGAGTTATTAGCAAAGCAGAGAACATGGAGGGAAAGCTGGACAAGCAGCAGCTCCAGTGAAAGAAGTTACATCAGTTCAGAGGAATTCCTTCCTTTTCTTCCAGCTCCTTTTGTTATTCTTTAGAGCGGGTCGCCTTATTCTTCCAGCGTCTCCGTCACTGCCGGACCTCTGGGCAGATAAAAGATTGGGGGGGGAGGAAGGAGGTGGGGGAGACTGAAGGAGCAGAGGGAGTAAGGGGGGAGCAGAAAGGAAAGAGGCTGACAGGAACCTCTGTTTGATTGCATTGTCATATATTATAAGAATACTAATATGTTTAGTATTTAATGCAAAAACTTTGATAAGTTCCACCAGTTTCGTATTTTATGCAAGCACAGAAACTAGCTATTCACAGACGCTACATAAAGTTGAAACTTTTAAATCAATGTCGGATATCTTTCAGTCCATATCTTCTAGGGTTTCTTTGTTTTACTTTTAGAAACCTGCATGTGTAAAGATGCATGTACGCAATCTGGGGGGTCCTACCTGATGATGTCATGGCTTTGGAAGTTCCTGGTTCCTGATGACTCACTACATCTGAGTGAAATAGAGAAACACATGTGGATTAACACCACAAACATGGTGCTTCCTTTCGGGTGATCCTTAAAATAATCTAAGGAAATCAGCCAAGGTATCCGAATGAGGACCTCCATATTAGTCTGGTTCATCCTAGGATCAGTTTGCCTGAAGGTGCCATGTTTATCTGTTTAAAGAACTTGATATAAACAGAATGTGAACATCCATTCAGCAAGAGCGCGGGTTTTCTGTCGCAGAGGTAAATGGGTTAAAGGTGCAAAATCTACACATTGGATGAAAAACGATCTTCTAAATAATTAATTTCCGCTGTGAAAAGAGTCCTGTACCAACCTTCAAAAAGAAAGAGGGCATAAATTCCAAAGCAGAGACGGGGGCCATACATTTTTTCAGACATGTCATATGGTTGGATGAAGATGAAGATGAAGAACACCATCCCAGCGTAGAGATGTTCATCACGCATCATGGATCATGAAGAAAGAAGATAATGTAGAAATGATTTGCATTTAAAAACACCTGCAAAGAAGTAAAATTTATCTCCTAATAGTCAATAACTTTAAGTAAAGTTATCAAATTTGTTAGAAAAATGCTCAAGGTGAGCTGGTTAAAGCATTTCAGTCCAGAAACCAACTTTAACAAGTTTGTACGAGCAAACTGTCAACATTTGACCTTAGTCATAGTTTCTTTATGTGCAAACCTGATCATAGTTCTAGTAATCCTAAAGTTATGCTTGTTTCACAAAAACAAAATGCCGCAGCATGCAGTTTAAATGCTTTAAACTGGAAAAAAACAAACAAAATATGTTGAGTGCTTTCCTGTTATGTTTTCAGGATACAAGAGTAAGACTTTTTATTTTCTCGTAATTTTACCTAAAGTAGTAAAAAAACAGTTTAGCTTCCCTCAGGCTAGCTCTCCACAATCAACCCAGAGTTTATTATGTTTTTTTCCTAATTGAGCATGTGTTTGTTTGGTGAAACCAATGTAAGCGTCTGTGGGGGAGTGTGAATTATAGGCCTGTAAGTTCTCATGGGGCAGATGAAGTCTTGGCATTATCACATTTATATCTACATTAGCCTCGGTTCTTCCTCTCTAAATATTCTCTCCGTCTTCCAGTTCCTGGCCTCTTTCTTGCCTCTCTACGTGTCCCTCTAAAAAAACTGACCTTTCTGACCTTTTCTCCTCCTGCCCCTCCATTCTTTCTTCTGTAATTTCCACCCCTGCTCTCCTCCTTCTCCTTCTCCTCCTCCTTCTCCTCCTCCTCTCTCTCTCTCTGTCCAGTTTTCTGTTTAATGACGACTTGGTCGACTGCAGGGGAGAACAGGTCCAAGTTTCCTTACTGTGCCTGATTACATCAGCACATGCAGCCCTGCACACACGCACACCCACTTCATTCACTTCACGCTATTCACTTTTTGGACAAACTTCTCATGACATCACCAACATCTGTCCAGATGCAGGACAGAGTGCACTCAGTGGACATTCACCAGCATGTTTGCGTGATCAATCTATTGATTTGTATGCAATAAGATGGGACTGACTGTAATGATATGTAGCAAGAGGTCAGTTTCTTTTCACAGATGGTTGAAATGAGGTAAATGGGATAATTTTTTTTTTATCAACTTGGCATTTTTGTATAATATTTACACTGTTTATGCGGTAAAAAAAAAAAAAAAAAAGCAGTGTACTGTAAGGTGTAGCCTGCCACTCGTCCAATCGCTTTGTGTTTCTTTCTGAGATGTTGTCTGTGTACAATAGGTTTTATTTGGGGTATTTCCGAATATAAATTATATTCTGTATTCAAGCAATGTTTTCAAGAACTGAATCTATTAATGGGAAATGAATGGCCTGTCTTTTAAGGCGCTAACTTCAATTGTTCAGTGTTATTTGGAGTGAAAGGATTTGGAGCTGTATTAATAAATGGATTAGATTGGATTGAATGTATTATTCTTTTTTTTTCTGAGTTAGGGTGACTGGAGTTACTAAAAAGGACTATTAATGCAGACTGGTGCAAGACAAATAAATTCAAATTATATTGAAAAGCCTCTCCTCTTGCAGTATGTGTGCTTCGCTGCACCCAGCGTGACTTCATCTGTCCCCTAGTGGGTGTGTTTGGTTGCTCACCTCTGTTTTTCTTCCAACAAACCCTCACTCCTAATAAAACCTTCCTGAGGTCTTTGCGGTCGTTTCCTTAAGGTTATTAACATGTCAGTCGATGAATTCATTCCTCTGCATGTCTGTTCGTCTCATTGTCAGCACATCTTTTATCGTAGTGCTTGGAAACCTTTTTTGCTTGGAGTCAAAAGAAAATTTGAATTTAGTTAATACATCTTGGGATTTAGGAGGAGTCCCTCAGGGAGCTCTCATCTATGGAGGAACTAAACAGCAAATAAACTGTTTTCATGCTTCTTTATTGAAAGTGATTCTTTGTTTTTTACAGGGTATGCATATTTGTTTCAGTTTCTGGGGGTAAATATTTTGTTGTTTTTATGGCTTCAGTTATTGCGGATGAATTTTCATGAGCTTTGCTCTGCAGCTTCTGAATGAAACTTGATTAAATATCTGGGAGGGTCGGTTAGCGGTCATATTCAATCCCCCTAGTCAAACTTATAGAACTTACTTTGTGCAAACAAATGCTATTTGTTTCCTCTGAGGCTTAGTTTAAATTGCGGAGGCCTGATGAAAGTCTGCTGAGTGAGCTGGAGACATAAAACAAGAACAGTAGGAAATCTGACATATCTTTACCGTCTTTATATGGATTGTCATTACCTGATGCGTCCCGGAAGCACGATCCGTTCTGCGCATCCAGATATACATCCGGGTCGCCCTCGATTTTACTTTGTTAAAAAGACCTAAATGATGTTTCCCCCCCCAAAAAAATATTAAGTGTACTAAGATATAATGTGTTAAAGGTTAATAATGTATTTCCTGAGAAAATAAAGGCCTTAAAGTCTTTTCTGTTTTATCAGTCGTCTCTGCCCGATCTGCACCAGAGATGAGTTCCTTCATTACTTCCGGTTTCTAACATTTTCAGCTTTGGATTTAAACATAAATCTATTCTTTTTAATTTTTTTGTTTTCGTTTCATTTTAAACTTATGGTATATATCACATAATCTTAAGAAAGACAGAACAAAAATGCAGGTAAACATGGTTTAATCATATTTTGTCGGACTGCTCTGAGCTTGTCAGATGGTGACGTCAGAGAAGCAGTTCAACGAAGAAAAAGTAAAAAGCTTCAAAATTGTCTCACAAAAGTCATAAAATATTTTTGAAGACGTGTATTAGCATTCTTTGGTGAGATAAGGAGAGAAATCAGTAATTTTAACGCCATAATTACATTCTTTATGGACACCCAGATGTATAAACACGCATGTGCAGGACAGATCGGGTAGTGACATGCATTTTCATTTCCTTTCTGCAGCCTTAACAAGGTAAAGCACAACAGCTTTTCAACGTGTTGCTAATCCAGACCATCTGATCAAGGATTTCAATTTAACCTGAGCTTAAACCGGGCCTAAGGTGATCTATTTAATGAGCTTAACTGTAACATCTCACCATGCTTCAGTGATGCCTGATTAGTCATTATTTACTGAGAGGTGGATAGTTTGCATGGGTTCTTGCAAGTGGATTTAGTTTTTACTCCATTTTTCTGTAGTTTGTTTTTATTTTTTTACTTTTTTTCTATGTGCTTAATTGTTATAAAGGCAAGGAATGAAGAAATCAATGAAAACCTGTTGTTTCATATAAAGAAATGACTGACTACTCAATTTAAAAGTCTGTGTCGCTCTTGCCTAAAGTCACTTGAAGCCCTCTAACCAGGTTGTGGCCCAGTGTTTGTTTTTCGGGTTCGACACGCATCCTGTAGAATCTCTTTTTTTCTCTCAGCCTCTCCGTTTTACTGATGCTACTCTGTTGTGACAGGTTTCACAGAGCTTTCTCTCTCAGCCTCCCGCTCTGTCCGTTTCTCTCCATGTCTCTGTTTGCCTCCCTCTGTCGCTGTTGTCACTCCATTTTGACATCGCCATGTTGGCTTTGCTCCCGATCTCCTTCTGTCTCTGAGTTTCTGTAGGTTTTTTTTTCCTTTTCATCTCTTCTTTTCTTTTCCTTGATGCGTCTGAAGCTGTGTGTGAGCCAGCGTATCTGTAGCCAGCATCATTCCTTTCTCCTCCTGATGTTTATTTATTCCCATCAGAGGCACGCTGGAAGGGAGAAAGCTGTACATCTCCACACAGCAGGGGATGAACATCATGTACCTGTGAACATGGGACTTCTGCTGTTTCTGTCACAGCTCATCTTCTTGCCCTCTGTAGTTTTCGGCAGATCTTCGTCAAATATTAATGAGTAGCAGTAGTTGGAGAAACTCTCCCAACTATAGGAAGCTGCTTTTCAGAAGTAAGTTTGCAGAAGTTTATCTGAATGCTTTTGGCTTATTAGAGCAATCCTGCTGTAGAAACCAGATGGCTTGAGTTTAAAATGGATTACAAAGAAAACATCCTCCAGGGAACATTTTCAGCATTTTCTAAAAACTGAATCTATCTTCTTGTTCATGAAAAAAAGACGAATCTGTCCACAACTTTTGTTGCTTCTAAGTCAGGAAGAAAAAAAGCTTTTTTTTTATATTCCTGAACAAAGTTTTACTTGGTGGCAAATGAAATCCTTGAGAATTTGGCTGCTAAGGTCAGTGCTGTTTACACAGTGTTCTATTTCCTCATTCGTTCCTCTTTAGTTGTAAGGATGTCTGTTTGCAAGGGTGCTCTGTTACTCAGAAGTTGCTGAAGATGTTTCCTGGCATTAAACCAACATAGATGTCAGTAACAATTGTCAGGTATAAAGGCGGTAAGTTGAAATACTTAAAAGACACTAAATCATGTATCATAAGTGTAACATTGAAAAAAAGATTATGTTTATTTAGAAGAAATATTAAGAAGAAGTTTAGCATAGCTAGAACCTTCCAAGAACCTACATGTAACATTATCTGAATTGAAAAGTATTTTCCAAAAATACATGCAAACTAGCCTTAAAGTAGCAAGGAAGTAACCTGTAAATCACAAAGGATCATGATGAAGGAAAGTTTGCTTTAATTCTTAGAACATGACCTATACGAGCAAGGACAGTAGCTATCATGTTTGGGTAAAGTAAACTGTACATATCAGGGAAATTCAATTCAATTTACTTTATTTATATAGCTCCAATTCACAACATACTGTATGTCATCTCAAGGCACTTTACAGTTCACCAGATCATACAGTCAAATTGATTCAAAGTTTTCTATCTAAGGAAAACCAGTTGATTGCATCGACTCATTGACTCAAATGCAATCCCTCACACTAAGCATGCTTGTAGCGACAGTGGAGAGGAAAAACTCCCTTTTAACGGCAATAAACCTCCAGCAGAACCAGGCTCAGTGTGAGCAGCCATCTGCCGAGGCCGACTGGGGTTCAAGGAGACAGAAGTAGAGATACAAAAGCAACTATAAAAGGTGGCCCCGTCCAGGAAACACACAGCCAGGCAGATGAGCTATGAGCCAGAGCACATCCAGCCAGTCACAGTCAGAGAAACAGGACTACACTGGAAAAACAGGGTGATCTCCAACATCTATAAACAAAGGTGTTGATGGAAGCAGCACAGCTGATAGTTCTCTCCAGGATGGAGTCACAGCCAAAAAGGAAAAGACGAGGCAAAGCTACCATGAGAAATATCTGAAAGAAGCTGTAGGTGGCAGAAATAAGGATGTGAGAAATGATCCGCTCCAGAAAATGCAGGAAGATGTCTTTTAACTTTCCAGAAAATCATTGCAAGTTCGCAGAAAGTTATTGCTAAATTCCTAAAGATGATGATTTAACTTAAGAAATTAACCTGTAGTTTAGGAAATCATAAAAAGTACCAAAGAAAAAAATCCTAGAATTAACCTGCATAGGCTTGATTGGTCTGCCTAACACAATCCTGCAATGTTTTTAAACCAGAGAAGGATGCTAAAGTATTTTGACTTACTTTTTCCTCTCTCTAAGTTTAGCCTGATTATAAAAATCCAATATTTCCTCCCACTGACGCTCTAGGATCAAATGGGTCTTTCTCCCAGTTAAGATCCAAACTTTTTTCCAGCTCAGATAATCCTTATGAGACCTGAAAATGTAAATTGAGCTCTACCTGCTGTATAAATCCTGGACCAAATTAGAGTTTATTGTAACAAGTGCAATATCCTTTGCCCTGGTTGTCATCTACAGAAGCCCAGAGAGGCCAGGTCTTCCCGCTTCTGGCCGGATGAGGATGGAAAGTATGAATCATGACTGTTAATTGTGGGTTGACTAATGCAATTAACAGGCAGTGAGACAGGGAGTGATCTTTATGAGCCACTGTAGCTACACCATTGTTAGACCTCATAAAGAAATCAAAGAGGACACACAATGGAGCAGGAAGGTTCATACACACCCTGTGTTAAGCTAGGAAAATTGGCCAACTATAGAAATGTAGTATTTGGTAAAATCAAATATGTTTGCATGGATTCTTATCTCAGGATTCAGAATGAAAAATCAGTGAATCTCACATTTTTGTTTCTTGACTTCTTAACATTTATTAAGTGTAAAGCTGGGAGCATTTCAAATGAAAAGTGAAATTTTTTCAGGAAATGTAGAAAAATTCCCACAGTTACGTTTTATCAAACCCGTTCTGATGAGACATTGGAGACCATTGTGCCTATTTACAATTCAGCTAGATGTGTTCGAACCCTGGGAGGAGCCACAGAGTGTGGAAAGCATTCAACTCAGAGAGCTTCCCATAGAGAGATTCAGGCCAAGAACCTTCTTGCTTTGAGGTAGCAGTTCAAGCCAAATATCTGGCTCTAAAGGACTAGTCTTGCCTTTGGGTTGTCCTGTGTAGAATTATGAGGTTTTGAAGGATAACCCGCTCATTTGAATAAGAACCAGATCCTTGGCTTACACTGTGCTTTTCTGCAAACTGCACCGAAAAAAAAACTAAATTCTCTAACTTTGGTCATTAAAACCCTTTTTTTTTTAATTCCACAATGATTCCTTATTTGTTTTGATGCTTCCTCCAAAAAAGTAAACTTTATGTCTCCAACACGTGCTCTGCTCTGTTCGCGTTTAACCACAGAGGGATGTTCCTGTCGAGCTCATCTTGAAGTCCTAACAATCTACGGCGTACCAATCCTTCATATGTTGCTGTGAGTCACAAATCAGAGAAACAGCTCTCTGTGCTTAATGTCTGTTACCACTGCCTCTCTGATCATCAGGGAGAGGAGGAGGAGGAGGAGTGCAGGGGAGGAAGGAGTGAGTCATGTTAGTTAGACCTTAATAAAAACAAGCGCCATGGTCTGCAACCTGGCTCACGACGACAATGAGTGTTCTGGTGTTGAACGAAAAGGTGCCGGGTCACTTTGTCACTGTGGAAACAGAGTTCATGTCTGGCCAAGGCTCTTTGCCTTCAATGCATGTCATCTTCAGAGGACTGCAGCAACTGAACAATGTGTGTGTGTGTAAAGATATACCCCTAACAGATCATTTATAAACCGACTTGAGTCCAGTTTGAACTTGTGAGTTAAGCAGAGAATCATTATTTAGTGTCAGCATTCCTTTGCTGAGCTGCTGCTGCAGGTGTTTCATCTCTGAAACGTTTCCTCCTGACCTAAACTTCGGAGCTCAGTTAGATTCTGTATACTTTTAACATCTGTGACTTGTACCTTTCAGTCTCTGCAGTCTTTTTTTTTTTCAGAACTTTTAACTGGACTGGATTACTGTTGTTCAATCTGAAAAACAAACACTGAGAGAAAAGACAATTAGAAGAAATGTATTGATACAATTACTTACTTTGGTGCTCAAGGGCTATGTTTCCCTCGATGGGAAACATAGCCCTTAATTTTGATTGATATGCATGAATAGGAGTAAAGAATAGGGCTCCCCACCCCCCCAGGCCTGAAACTGGTGGTGGAGTTAAGATAGATGAAGCTGACAGTCTGTAGACTGCTGGTTAGCAAGACGGTCTGCTGAGCTTTATGGGGAGATCCGGTGAATTGCAGGAGCTGATACTAGAGCTTCACACAGGGACCTGGAAGATGGAAGTCCAGTTGGATAACACAGGTTGAGAGAACCTGTCCATGATGAGCAAGCATGAAGCGACAGTGGAGAGGAAAAACTCCCTGTTGGGAACAAACCTCTGGCAGAACCAGGCTCATCATGGTTTTCTTCTGCCTGACCGGTAGAGATGAGATGCGGAACGCATTAAGAGTCCTGGAGGAATGACACTCTGATGAAGTTTTAGTTATGATGGTGGAGGAGAGGCTGGAGGTGGGTTGAAACGGGGTCATCTGAATAAAGTCACACATCGCATCTGCCGCCTGCGCACTAGATAGCAGACGAGTTGCAGATCGAAGGCCTTTTAAGATGAACTTTGGATGCTGATTGGCTTTCGTGGAGGTGGGGTTCAAAGCTGATTAGCTGTGTCGTAGGTGGATGAAGGCGAGTAATCAGTTTATTCAGTTGAACTTCCGCCTAGGCTCCATATAATAATAAACCCTTCATACATTCAGCTCTGGATCAGCTCCACTGAAAGCATTACTTATGAAAACCCCAATTAAAAGTGCATTTTTCCCTGTTAAACCTGCTTTAAGTTTTGATTGCAGAGAATGTGTTTCAAAAATGCAGTAATCCGTCAAATCAAAGACATTTCCTCTGAAACTGAAAAAAAGTTCCTGACTCACAAAAATGTCCAAACTTGATTTTCTTTTTTTTTCTTTTTTTTGAAGAGTAAATGTTAAAATGCACTTGCAGACTCACACTTACGTACTCACGGAACAGAATGCCAACTGAGCTGACTTTAAATCACTAAGGGATGTATAAATTCTGCTGCGTTGGCGCTGCTTTGGCATTTATACGTCTACCACGGTGAGTTTGTGTGTGGGGGCATATTTCAGGAAAGGGTTCTACTGAGACAATCATCCCAATGTTTATTAAAGCTTATTGAAATGACTTCACTTTTGATTTCATTAGAGATTTGAAATTGCAGCACAGCCATGCATGAAATCAGGATATTTCGGTTTTATGTCGAATTTAATTTAATTTAAAAAGCTGGCAGAAACATTCCAATCACATCAATTAGGTTTGTTTCAGTCCACTGCTAGATAGGAACCAGTTTACATTGTGAAGAACACACAATTGTAACCTCTTTATACAACTTTTAGCTCAGATTAAAAAGAGCAAACTAAAACTAATGTGAAATAAAACAAAAATTTGTAGCAATAAATCAGAGAAACTGAAGATAAGGAGGTTCAAAGTTTTTTTTAGAGCTTTCAGAAAGTTTTTAAAGGCCTGACCAGATGAGGTCCACAGACTGCAAGTGGAAACCAGAAGCCAGTAAATCATTTCTGCTGTTTTATTTTGCAGGTGTGATATAAAAAGGAGTGAGCAGTGGGGTTTGAGGTAGTTTTCAATATTCTTTTGCTCTAGACATTTGAATAAAATGGTTAAACTACCTCACTAGCAGCAGTAAAGCCTTACAGACATGTTGCAACATATTACCTTATTAAAAAAATAGACAAAAAGCCCCGAATCTGGACCAGAACATTCTGTTCTTTAGCAGTCAAACAGTCCAAACTGACTGAAGTAAACTTGCTCTGAAGTGTGTTTATTTGAGACTTTAACAAAAGGCAAGACAACGTAATTAAATAAAGTTTTACTTTAGTTATGTGATGGTGAAGGCTTTAATGAAGCATTGTTAGGAGCAGGGGTTTAAATCACTTCTGCATTCATGTATAACACATTAGCAATTATGGTGTGTTGTGTATCATATGGAAGCTCTTGGAGCGTTGGGTTAATATCTAGCGATGGGGTGAAGCTGGTCTTTGCTGCCAAAGCACAGCTGTACAGCAGCCCCAATGCAATCCTCGGTGACAGACTGGCCTTTCCTACCACTATTACACACACGTACGTTCACACGGCAACACACGAAACAAACGCACACTCACTTTCTCATGCCAAGACAATGGCCTGTTAATCCTCGCCTCTGATTGGACGACTGCAGATTACCCAGAGGGCACCAGCTGTCAGGGAGAGGCGAGGCCCAGTTTCCTCAGAGTCAACACACACACAGACAGCTCAGTGGTCAAGGGAGGGTGATTGCAAAAAAAAAAATGGATAGAATAGAGAAAAAAGCGTAGAGCAACAAATGGCTTAACTGTTAACTTCTATATTTAATTGGATTTTTAATCTTGTCATCAGACTCTCTCGACCAAATGAGGCATTCAGCCGCTGTCAACAGATCATGTCTGTCTCTGCTGTCATCAGCCTGTAGAAACAGCAATTTACAGCAATGGCAGTTTGATGCAAACTGGGTTCATAGACAGATTCATCTGCAATCTGCAAATGACAAACATGCTGCTTTATTTTAGTCTCTACTGTCACAGACTCCTTCTGTCCTGAACTTCATCATCTACTTCGTGTTCTCTCTTCATCTGCATCAGTTACCTCTTACGATAATAAATTGAGCAAACAGAGGCGTTTCAATTCTGCTCCGGAAGGAGCCGCAGAGGGCTGAGCCACACTAAGGCGGCCAAGGAGAGGATAGAAAAGGGAAGGGAAGTGGAGCCCGGACCGACTCACTGCTGGATGGTGATAAAACCAGAACCTCCTAAATACTCCAATCAAGGGAAAAGGGATGGAGAGCAAACAAAATACATGGGATGAAAGGGAGATGGAGAGAATGAAATGAGAAATAATAAACCAGAAATAAACCAGAGACAATAAATGATGAAAGTGTGAGACACTGACTTTCTGTTGAGCTGGACTGAGAGGTTCTGCTTTGTCTTACATTCCTTTTGCTTGCAGCCATCTTTACGTAATCAAAACATGTATTGGTTTATTTAAACATCCATTTAAAGCTTCCTCCACAGCTGCAGCTAGCTGATATAAAATCAATTTGTCCTTTGATAGCTTAACTTGGGAAAACCTTTCATTTAAGATCATTTCTGTGATGAAAGCACAAGGCAAAGATTGATCAAAGTTGGAGAAAAATTATTAGAATCTCTTTAGACTCCCTCTAATCTACAGATTAGGTGGATTAGAAGAACTACAAATCAGTACAGATCTATATTAGCTGTAACATAGTAAAAGTTCAACATTATTGGATTATAGTTGTACGTTTTTCTGTTTATAGTTGTGAAGAAGGAGACAAGTGCCTCATGAAATATGTTTTATTCTTGCTTGTTGCCTTAACCTTTCTTTGTGGACCTTTCCTGACCCGCCTGTGTGTATCTATGTGTTTTCAGGCACGACAGAGCGGGTGTGTCTGATTCAGGGGACGGTGGAGGCCCTGAACGGTGTGCATGACTTTATCGCTGAGAAGGTGAGGGAGATGCCTCAGAGCACCCAGAAGACAGAACCAGTCAGCATCCTGCAGCCTCAGACCACCGTCAACCCGGACCGCGTCAAACAGGTCCGTCTGTTCTGTTTGTCTGTGTTTGTGGCAACAGGGGAAGATTTTTTTAAGGGGACGTCTGATACTTATGCCTTTTTCTTCATTATAATGGATCAAATAAATGTGTTTCATACATTTTGTTAAACCAAATAACAGAAGAAGAGATAAAGTTCTGATTATTATGATAAAGTCTGCAGAATCCCGTTTCTATTGGATTCTGCACAATAATTTGCAGAATACAGTGAAATTATATAATTTTGCACTTAAAAACAAGCTTAATGTACTTTTATTATTGAAGGAGGCTTTTGAATTTACCAACAGACAAAAACAAGAAGCAAAAAATATAAAGAAAACTGGATTTCTAGCCCTTGTCTCATACGGTTTAGTAGGTTTTAAGCATCCCTGTTGAGATGAACAGCTTTTAATTTGAGGATTATATTCTCACAGTTTTACGAGGAGCTTTTAGGAGCCCTCTTAAATGTTTTACCATAAACCCTAAGAGGCAACACAGGAACAGTGACGTAGGTGTTTGCTCCATGTGACTGTGGCTTAAAAAAAAAAAAAAAAGGAAAAACCTTCTGTCATTGGAACACTTAATGAGGAACAAATTCGGAGGAAATTCCATGATTGCAAGCAGACTTGTAAGGATATAAATGAGGGAAAGATGATGAAATGAATAATGACGTGAAAGAAGGAGAAAGATGAGACAGAGAGGAAAAAAGGATGTCGACTGAGAGGAGGAAGATGAGATTCATTCAGACAGGATGTTGTGTTGGAGGTGCGAACATGTAAACTGGACGTGTCGCATGAACTGCACACAGAAGGGACACAGGCCAGGCCAGAAACCTGAACATCCTGCAGGAAATGGTTCCACTCCAGAGGAAGTGTTTGGGTTGCTCTCCAACACACAAAGTAGTGCATGAAATGTTTGAGTTAGTTGATGTCAGAATGTTAAAGTTGAGTGCGCTTCATATTTATGCAGCTTTATGAAATAAAGAAGCATGTATCTGAAAATATATACAAAGATTATAAATATTGAATTGGTTTTAGTGACAATCAACGTTTTTTCGTTTCGTTTCACCGTGTTTTTTTCAATACATTTAATTCAGGGAGAAATAAAATCTAGAAATTCCCCATCAAACCATTAAAGCTCAGCTTACAATTTGACTTTTTGTCTTTAAGATTACAAAGGTGAGAATGAAAAGATTTATTTTCCATATCTTATGTAATTAGAAATACATTTCAAATGTTTTAAATCTGGTATTTCTGACCAGTGGGTGAACTGAGTACTTAAGGATTTACAGTCGTAATTATATTTCATCATATTTATTATAAAAGACTTTGCATTTGGTTGCCTTTATAACCAGTGAGGTGGAATTTTGCTGTAAAAGGATTTATTATGGGCTGCAGGATGGTGCAGCTGTAAGCGCTTTGGCAGAAAGAGGGTCAAGCTGCATGAGTTGGTTTCTGTAGTTCCAGCTTCTGGCATCCAAACCCTGACCGTTAGCTTGGCGCTTTAACTTCCTTGGCGTGTCTGTGAGCATTCCTAGCTGTATTACCTGTGGTGGTCTGGTGATCAGTTCTGAGCTTAACCCTCCTCTCTTCCATTAACCTCTGGACCGCAACCATGCTCCAGACCTGACAAGGGTACAGTGGGGTATAGATAGAAGGTTTGTCATGTTGTTTAACAATGTTTTCTTATTTAATTTAGGTTCTACTGAACTCTGAATATTAAAAGTCAATCAGTAGAATTAGATATCTGGAAGATTATTCCAGAAAAAAAAAAAAAAATCTCAGCTTCTCAGAAATTTGGTATTGATAACTCCCCTCTTGTCTTTTAGAGTTTAAATTCCCTTTTAATTCAAAGTCTTTAAGTGGCTCAAACTCAAACATCAAGATAGAAGGAAGTGGACACAGTTAAGCCTTAAAAAAAAAATAGAATTCTCAGCTTTCTAACCTTTGTGAAAACACACCAGCTTTTTTTTCATGTTTCTACTGAGGTTCTGATGATTTCTTCTTAATGGCAGCTCCAAGTCTTCAAGTTTGGAAAGCCGGAAAGCCTCCTTTCCATCACCCTCATCTGCAGACTCAGGACTTCCAACAAAAAATGACTTTAGACCTAAATCTGTCTGAGGTGTGAAAGAAAAAAAAACTTTACTGCATCATTCTTGTCATTTTCGCAACAAAATGATCCACTTTGGTTAAATCAAAGCTATCTTTATTTCTTTATTGAAATATATTTAAAAATAATAATTACAGCCTGCGTTTTTCAAGTTGTTTTTTAAACTTAAACTGAAAAATAAAAAATAAAACAACAAATAGAATAGAATAAACAGTGTTACATCTGGAAGAAATAATAACATTTTAATTGCAATTGTTCACCACCATTTCACTGTCAAACTACTAACATGGCAGCTGTCATAGAAGCAACACTGTAGCTTGGTTTATTTCTTATCTCTCTTTCTCCAAACATGTGCACCCTGTATGTAATCTGCTGTGTGACCTGCATTCATACAATATACACTTTAGTATCCTGCATGTGCAGCATAGGATGCAATGACGGTACACTAGCGAGCATGCTCTGTGTTTATGGAAGTAAACATGGATGGTAGCGCTGGAGCCCATCTTGGGATGTTTCATCACTTTTTCAACCAGAGCTTTTAGATAAAAAAAAAAATCTTTTCAAGAAGATAAAAAAAAAAGACTGCTGTCCACATCACCGTCCGCCATGGTTGTTGATGCTCTTCTGTCTTCCGCTTAGCAGGACGCAGAAGTGTGACCTTTGTGACGTCCAGGTGGGATGAATGGCCATTTAAAACTAGAAAAGCACTCAGAGAGCACTTCTCCTTTCTCCTGACATATCGTGACTTCCACCTCAAGTAAATATCTGTATTCACAGAATCTTCCTGGAATTCACAGATGGTGATCCGGATCATCACCAACATTTAATAGGTTGTTAATTGGACTGAGGTCCACATTTTGAAAAATCTGATCTGTGTTGTTTAGACTGTCATGAAAAGATAAGGTATGGGTCAAAAAAGGGCAAATAAACAGATTTGGGTCTCTTCATGCTGCCTTAAGGGCTGGTTATAGTCCCTCAGCAGTGTGTCGCAGTGAGCTTGTCGCAGGTATGAGGCAGATTTTTTAATTTATGCCAAATTTTGAAGCGAATGTTATTACACGCCACAATGCATGAAGGATAATCACGAAGTAGCTGTGGGTCTAGATAGGTGGTAAGGAAGGGAAAAAATGCAAGGGTCAAGTTTGTGAGATAACGGAGGGACATGAGGGTGAAAAAGAGCGGGGATCCAGGTGGAAAAAGGGTCCCAGCGTTCTCGCACACCTCATTCTTCTCAAGTCATTTTCCACAATGGCGGCCATACAAACAAAACAAGCTGGTAAGGTAGCAAACAGGAAATACGCATAGAGTAGAGCGTAGATTTGACCAATCAGAGGCCTCCTGTCTGCGGTTACCTACAATTTTGAAGAGGTGCACCTGAGTGTCTGCAGAAGGGAGACCTGGTTTCTGAGTATAAATCAGTCTTTAGTGAGGCCATTGATCATAATCCTGGACTGTGAAAATGATTTACATCATTCTCTCTACAAATTTGCTGACATTGATTATTTACGTTTGGGATTGTTTCACGCTACTCGACTGAACAAAGCATTCAATTGTTGAAAGAAAGCTGAAGCCAAAATCCTAACACTGTGGAGGCCTAAATAATTAGGCGGAAAAGTGAGTCAATATCAATAGAGGTAAAACACAGAGTTCCTGCATGCTGATCTCTCTACTGAGCTGCAGATTTGACATCCTGAAGCGCTTTATTTCCCCCCATGTACCTAATTTCTGGATATTGAGATCATACATGGAGCAGAAAAAAATCTGCCATTCCTCTGCAGAAACTCACATAAAGATTATACCAAGAGAAAGTGGGTTTTTCAAACGATTCAAAGGTTATTCTTTTTAAAAAGACATTAATAAAGGTTTTGCTGTATAGGGATTCAACCACATAAATGCAGTCAACAAAATAAGAAATCATATTTTCTGCATAAAATGTAAACATTTTTATTAAGAAAACCTTTTATCCTCCCAGCATTGATCCAATCACCACTTCTCTGGGTTCTGATCTCTGACTGCTGAGTTTTTAACAAGCTGCAAAAATCTCTGCAGTTAATGTCTTGAAGACTAAAGAGCACAGTAGTTTCTGACCGGGTCTACTAAATTCAGTTTTCATGTCAGGCATTGATTCATTGTGTCTTCTATTGGAGAAAAACTATTACTACATTTACATAGTCAGAGATGAAGAAAGTTAAAGTTGCCTGCATTTGCTGGTTGTACTTCGAAGCTCGAGAGCTTATTAAATCACCTCATTCATGTCGAGAAGAGCATAATAACCGGAGAGACATTAAGTGTGTGCACAGCTGAGCGTAATTACTGCGACATTTGGTGAGTTTAATTCTGACATCAAGGGGAAGGCCTGGCACATAGCTGGAGGTCAGGACGGAGGTCAGGCCTCTCCACGGGTCATTCCTGCGCTTCCAAACCACAACGCTGCTTCCTGTTTCCAAGCAACCGCTGATGATTACAGGAGATGTCTCGTTTGAGCATAAAAATATTGCAGTACACGATTTGCAGGGTGTTTGCACAGGTTACACAAATGAGACACGATGTGTTAATTAAGCGTGCTTTAGTGCTGGTGGGTGGATTTCGTTACCATCAGTCCGACCTGTAGTACACTGCATCCTCCGTTCAAGGTGAATTATTATAAAGTCCTTTTTTTTCATCTTTTTTTTTAGCAGAATATGTAAACAGTATTTTCATGTTGCATATAAACCCTGAGTGTTGGAGCCTGAGGACGACTGGCAGCTGAGTAATCCGGTTCTGGATGATTTGAGAAGCCGCAGGGAGACAGGCAGGCTAATAGCTGCTGATATTTAGACTCTTATAATAGAGGGCGAATCCCCCTGTTGCTCTTTAGGCTATTTATACCATGTCAGAGAGGCAACTAAATGGGTTTGTGCAGCATCTGATGACACAGATGCTCACAGAGAAAGAAACACCCCCACACCAAAATAACTCTTAAACGCTGCCGGACGCCGAGGTTTTCCAAGATCGCTGGACCAGAAGTACCTCAAACCTTAAAATAAATGAGAAAAAAAAGTCTGAAACATGGAGGAATGCAGAGATTTTACTGCTTTATTAAAGTTGTGCTGAATTAAAAGCAGAGCATGGATGAGTACCCTCACAGCACTTTTCTTCTCAGACTTATCATACTGAGCCAGACTTCTTTTTAAAGCCCTGCTGACAACACAGCTTCTGTTTGATCTGATGAATGGATCTCAGAAGCAAACGTTTATGTTGATACTCATGCCCCGGTTCGACATCTGCGCCTCTGACAGATGAATGTGAGCCCGCTGCGGCCTAAACCGCTGATTGTCTACTGTTACAGTTGTGGATAAAATGTCGTCTTCCCGTTCCTTGTTGCGCAGAGCGCGGCTGTTGTGGCATGTGGTGCAGGAAGCTCTGGTGAACTCACAGGACTGTCAGAGGGGGGCAAAAACTGGAGCAGAGAAACAAAAGATAAGAGAAGACAGTGTGTGTGTTGAGGAAAAGGGGGAGCAATAGGTAGGGAGTAAAAGCAGAAAGCGTTGGAGACGATGACATCAAGATAGATGGGTAGAGGACAAGCAGAGGCGGAAAGCGGAGGAGAGTGGGTGGCTGAAAGCTTAACGCCGAGCTGAACTCTTGTTAGCCGACAGCTGCAGAGTGACGGCGGGCTTCAGTGGAAGAAGCAGCTGCTGATAGGAAGAAAAACAGAGCAGCAACGACACCAACAGACGACACGCCACGCTTCAAGGCCACGTAACAGGACAGGAGAGGATTTATGAGCCGCAGAAATTCCTTTGGTGGCTGCGAAGAGGTCGGGGATGAAATGATGCGGAGAAGAATTTATGGAAAGATAGTTTTACTTTATTGTTTAAAGTTTGCACCAAACTATATTTCTAATAATCTCTATCTGTTACTTGCTAAATATGTAGACTAAATTCAAAGAGTTGAAATGCTCAAAGAACTCATGTTGTAAATAAATCATTTAGATCTTAGGAATCCCCTTTAAATTCTTTCTGCTCATTACATTGTGGGTAGATTTTTTTTATAAGTTTGTGTCATGCAGTTCCAAGATTTTTTTTTTTTTTTTCAATATGGAGGGAAGCAGGGGAAGGAACAAAAACTGAAAATACTAGAAGGGAAGGAAATCTAAATTAGAAGTCTAAAAAAAACCCATAAATAACAGCGTTCCCACATTATGTCATTTCCTACCGACATGTACCTCCTGGAAACAAGACATTAGAAACAATGGAATCTTAACTGTTTTAATTTATTCTCAAATAAATAAACCACGAACATGCTTAACTTTTGTGTATGGATAGAGTTGATTGTTTTATAATTGATTTAGGCTATTAAATCCTTTAAATCCTCATTTAGGTCCTGATCCTCCTTTGAACCACGATCAGGATCTGACCAAACCAGGATTATTATGTCTTTAGAACATGGCTGTATAGGTTCACATACAGTATCGAACTCACATTATTGCATATATTTGCAATAAAAATGGTAAATATTAATAAATCTTCAATACATTTACCCAAACAACCAAAAACTAGAAACACAAAGATGTTGCCAAGGATTGTGCAAAGGTGCTGCAAGCAGAAACGCAAAGCACACATGAAAAATGCTATGAAGAAAAAAGGAAAAACACTGCAGAAGAGAAAAATCACAATTACAGAAAATAGAGAGCAGAGGAGTGTAAAAATGTTGCAAATACATAGATAAACACATAAATGATGTTATTACACAAAACACATGGGAGAGAACTCTTAGTAAAGACATAAACTGGATGCTCAGAGAGATTAAATGCCTAAAAAAGATTCACAGGAAAACATACCTTTCTTTTTTCCCTCTAATTGTGCTCTGGGACGGTTTCCATCTCATACCTTTGCTAAGGGTCTGGTCCATTATGAATTGATGAATCTCCTCCAGGTGGTCTGAACAACTTCAGTTATGCAAAACTAGTTGCTGCTGTTCTTAACTTCCAGCTGTTTTTAATACTGGCAGCATTTTTCCTTTGCATGTGTTTTGGTGTTAGTCTGCTTTTTTGTTTGCAGACCTTTATGTATTTTCTGCATGTTGATGTATTTGTAGTACAATTGCATCCAACAATAACCTGACTCCGCCAGATGGATTTGCTTCGCATGTCCATTTGGAAACCTTCAGTTGAAGTAATTTTGGGAAGGGGCGAAAATACTGGTTAGCTGATTGGCTTATGTTGGTGATAGATGGGCCAAATAAACCAATCAGATCAACGAAGCATATGACGTACTAACAGAGCGACGACGGAGAAGAGCCAATTGATAGATCAAACTCTGGCCGAAACCAGTCGGGAGAAGAGCAAAAACATCTTTTCCTCTGAGAAAAGCCTCCAGAGCAGTGTTTTGCGCTTCTTTCAGTGAAGAAGTACTCTGTAATTCCGATAAAAATTGCTCGATAGCCACGCTAACGCTAGTTTCATCGGCTGAAGCCGCCATGTTCTTTAGACTGAACTGTCGCGCTTCTCGTTGCGTCACACCTCAACCCGCCCCAAAGCCAACACTGATTGGACGTTCGTTTGGTGAACGGCTCCAAATTTTCTTCAACGGAGAGTCTCCAGACTGATCTGCGAGTGAAACCTTGAAAGCTCGCGAGATCAGGATGGTCTCACGAGGCTAATCCAACAACACTTGGCTTGGTGATTTTTTTTTTTTTTTTAATTAGAGAGGAAGATATCCTTTTTCTGGGTGTATTATCAAAATAATCCTGGTGATATATTCTGCGATATGTGCTTGTCCCCATTTTCACTCACCGGTGGTGAGTCTGACATAGTGGAAAAATTGCGAATCTTCTTTTAGAAAGTAAGCGTGTCTGAGAGATGCAAACAGAAACTTTTAAACAGAGCGTGCACGAGGTGAAAAGGGCTAGTGCATGCTCTTGCACGCTGTTAATAGGAGGTATTCCCTCTTGGGAGCGGGTACAGGGTTGTGCATGTGCATTTGTTTTTTTTTGTGAAAAAAAACTCCAAGATACCTTTAAGTAGAGCAATTTCTTTTCCAGCAAGGGTTCTGTTAACATGTCTTTAATGTGGCTTTTTTGATACTATTACTTATATTTGTTTTGTGGACAAGAACAGACATCAGTATAAATGCATAAACATGGAAATAAAATGAATGCAGCCATACATACAAAAATTAAATGGACCGTTGATCTTTGAAAAATATAATGAAATAGTTTATATGAGGCTCCATAAAGTAAGGTCAAGTAGGAAAATACACATACGTTTGGACCTTTTTGGGAGGAAAACTGCAGCCAGGAGCTTTGGACATTTTCCAAAACCGTACGGTTTTAATGCACTCCTGAGGGCCACCCTATGCTCAGCATAGGGTAGCAAAATCTATCCATTAAACCTGATTATATTTTCAGGCTCCTGCTTTTGACCGTTTCAGAATATCAGTGGATTTTTATTAGGACATTTCTTCCAAGACATTTTACTGCCAGTTGGAGCTGGAGCTGACCACCAATCAAATACTCCAAAAGTTAGTCAGTGTGGGTGGGATTTTTGCTCCAGGACGGACATGAACTGTGATCTAAAACTTAAGAGTTTACAACAAACACACAGCATAGTGTTTGGAAGGCAACCATCATGTAAAAGAAAACAAACAGTAGAATCATGGTGGGAAATGATGATTATACTAAAGTCCTACACTTTTTTTTTAATTCTCAATTATAAAGTATTTATTTTAAGCACCAATTGTTTATGACTGGATTAAGATGACTGGTTTTATCCGAACCTTGCAAGTTCTGTCCATTGAACAAATCTTTAACATCACTGATTGTTGCAAAAGGTTAGAGACGTCCGCAGGCCCAGTATGATCTGGTCACATGGAAGCAGCAGCGGCTGAGCGAGTGAAACACTGTTGCTCCAGGCTTCAGGTTCGAAAAGCAACCTGGGATCAGCTGAAATCAGCCTGGGAGTTCGATATTATGTGATTCAGGGGATATTTTTTAGCCACTAGAGTCTTTTGTTCAGACTGAAAGCTTTGTGTAACTTTAATGGCTGCCCATTTGCTTATATCCAGCCACTTCCTGTGGCCGTTTCCTTTAACCTTTCACCTCCTGTGTGGACACCTGTTTCCTGCTTCCTGTTATTGTTGCCCTACACAGGAAGTTTGACATTTTGGAACAACAGAGTAGGGCTCATTTTCGAGAGAATTATCATTCAGAAAACACTGAACATTGCTGATTAAAATGTTCCTTTAATCCAACTGAAGAAACGGGGCTGAATCAGATGAAAGCAGGCCGAGTCGACAGATGTGATCTGGGAGTTTTAGTCTTACATACTCACAACTCCTCCTTTTAAACATGATGCCGGAGACCAAACCACATTTAGAAACTGATGAATGGAGTAAAGATGGCCACATAGTACTATCCATTTTATACTGCAGAAGTCAGTATGTTTACATTTAAAGAACTGATATAAGTAGACACACATGGAAACATGATCACCTGTGCTTTCAGTTGTCTCTGCTGAGTCATAAAGTAAAGATACGGTTTTGCTTTCCCGTTGTTTTCCATAACGTTTTATTCCTCCCTTTCCTTTCATCACTCCTAAAATTTACAGCCTTTTCCAAAAATGCTCAGTCAGCGAAACTGCACTCTCTGTCTATCTCTGTGTGCCACTTATCTCAGAGGAAAGAGTTTCTGCATTTCATTATAGCTGCTCCCCTATCTCATATTTCATAGCACTGAGAACACATATGAACCTCAGACAAACTGCAGCAGACTTTTTATGTCATTCTTCCTATTTTTCTCCCTCTTTTGGAAAGGTAAAGCAATGATTATGCAGGACAGGTCAGGGAAAAACGAAAGAGGCTCTCTCTGCTTCTATGGGATTTAAGAAGGAAGGCTGTAGCCAGAGGCAGTTTATGGAGCCCAGTTGATGAATTGATCATCGTCTGTCTGAGAACCTTTATAAATCAGGGGGTTTCTAGAAGTTTGCTGGTTGTAGGGAAGCAGGTAAAAGGTTCAGATGAAAAGACATCAACAAAGAAATTAGGGAAACATAGAAGCCTTTCAATCTGAGAAAGATTTTTAAGACTAATTCCACATCTATTAAAGCCAATCATTCTATGAGAAACTAATCATAAGTGGAAAACATGTAAGTTAGCTCAACTCTTGACATCCCAAAGCACTCAGCCACTTTTTAAAGTTTGTATTGCTCAGCCAAACTGTTAAACAATGATGTATTCGGTCGCATTATAGCTATAATAAATTACTGCATGTTTACATCAAACCCACCATCAAGGATGGCAGTGATGATTTATTTGGACTCGCTCTGCAGTCTTCTTCATACCAACATATTCTAAAATCAAACATCTGTTAGACAACTGAAGCTTGGCGTAAACTGGCTCATGAACAGGGCAACGAACCCAAACTCAGCAGAAAATCTACCACAGACTGCCTGTAAAATAAAATAAAATAAACAAAGGTTTAAATGGCCAAGTCAAAGTCCAGATGTTGACCTGGTTGAAATGCTGCAGGGAACAACCTCTAGCATCATTGTATCCATGTCCAGTTGTAACATTATTGTGCAAATGAACACAATTAGATATGTTAAAACTGATATTGATGATACAGAATCTAAAAAGCCATCACATTCTAAAGGATGACCTCTAATGTGTGGACAGGAGAGATTATAGGAAGGATGTAACCATGATAGGAGAACTAATGATCGAACACAGACGCGTCTGCTTCTTTTTTATTACCTGTGAATATTGTTGCACTTCTGTGTTTATCCCTTTGCTTTTATATACATCAGACAGTAACCGTAATCACAGCAGGTGTCAGCCTTTCTAATTAGTTTAGTGAGGTTCTCTGTTTGATGCGTAACTTTCCATGGAATTCTATAAAAAACGCTTTCTTTTTCTACCTCATGCAATGAAGTCTCCTGCAAACTTTGTTTACTTGCCCTCAAGCAAGTGAACTGAGAATCACTATTGGAAGCTCTTTTAATTACGCAGACATGAAGACAAAAGGAAATGATGGAATTTTTATGTTACGGTGTTTAGTTGCTAGAAGTCTACTTATCAAACAAGGTCAGCAGATTTAAAATTAATGGTCCTACATCCCTTCCTTATTTAATGCCCAAACCCCCATGTAGAGTTTAAAAGCCTAAAAATAATCCTTCTTTTCTTGCTTTCCAGGACAGATCACAGTCATCTGCCGTACAGGCATTCCTTTCCTCCTACTGTCTAAATCATCTTAAGATCTGGCTCTTCTCTGATGATTTCTTTTCTTCGGCTAATGCCACAACTTTTCTAAAGGGTTTGGGGAGTCAACCCTTGCAGAAATGAGTCCTAGCCTTGATAGAACCAACTCCTGTCTATATTTGACGTTGACATGGATTGTTATTCTGATGGATGAACCAGTGATTAATTTTTCCTTTTTGTTCCCACAGAATTTTGATCTTTTTTTTTTTTTGTTCTTGGTTGGTTGGTCATCTGACCCATAGCATCACAGATCCTCTACCATGCTTAACATGAGGTGCTATTTCAAATCCCCTATTTATATTTGACAAGAAAAAACATTTCTAATTACTGTATATAATTTCATAGAATCTGCATTTTTACCATATCTTATTATATCCAGGTTTGCATTTATCATTACCTTTTAAGAAAATACAAGTATTATAAAACAAAAGTAATTCATTACCAATTAAGTGCAGACATTTGAAGTCATTTGACAGTGTTTTTCTGACAGCTTTTAAGGAGCAAGTTTGGTGGAATATTTGCCTTTGGTCATTTCAGTTCTCCAAAATGTCAACAAAACTTGTATTCCTGACTTTTGGGAACTTTTTAAATCTATTTTTGCTCTTTTTACCTAAGATTTAAACAAGTTGCATAAATTGATAACGTATCTCAGGCTGTGTCTGATCGCCTCCTCTAACCCCGTTTTTGCTCATTCACTTTATAGAGCAGGGACTACATAGTGGATTTTATAGTGAACTCAGTTAACTGACCGTTCAGACAGATGATCACTACTTTTCATTCCCTGTTGGTCACGTGACTCCGCCTCCCCGCACGGTGCCTGCTCCATCTTCGTTATTTGTCGCCGCTGTTGCCTAGCCACCGCTGTCACAACAAATCCCATGCTGCTTTGAGAGGTCACCCCGCAGGCATTCTGGGATAGATCTGCTCGTCTAGTGACCATAGCGTTCATAATTTTTCAAGGTGCATTGTTGGAAATTTTACAGTACACTGCTTTTTATCCACTAGACCAGTGGTCTTCAACGTTTTACAGGCCAACGACAACCAAACTGATAGAAAGATGGAGCGGGGACCCCCTAATTATATATCTATAGTCACTCTATTACAGATGGAGTCATCTAATGAAAGAAAATGGCGTTACCACTATATAGTGCCATATATAGTGATTAGGGCGGACATTAAGACACAACCTCAGACTTATGTACCCCACAAGGGACAAATAGAGATTATAAAACACACAGACACAAATATATTTATATAATTTATATATATAGTGTGGGTGAATGTGTCTTTCATCATGATTCAATGTTGATCTGTCCCAGTCAGTCATTGTAGCCTGTCTCCTCTGTCATCTTTTTATTTTTAGCTCTGTTTTGGGGGCTGGGGGTTTTCTGTCCTCCTGGATGATTGAAAATGAAGGACACCTCAGGGAAGAGAGGGGAGACAGAGGGTGAGCAAGGTGGACAAAAAGTGGGGAGAGAGAGAGGCGACTAAGCCTGTGGATCAGTGGGAGGCAGATTAAGCTAAAGTCCCCTGCTTAAGACTTCAAAGTTCAACCTCCTAGAGCTTCAACAGTTGTTCTGCTGCCCTCCAGTCGTTCTCTGTGCTCATGTTGTTGTGTGCAGAGATAACAGACAACATGCAGACATTGTTTACTTAGCTAGCACTGTGCCCTGCATAGGTTTGTCCAAAAGTACAAATAAAGCCAGAGATTCATGTTCAGTATGTCTGCCTCGCCCCCGGGCCGTGTGTTTGTGTTAGCATCCAGAGCTGTATGACCTGGACGGAACGCAACATAAAGCTGGGATGAGAATACGGATCATCATTATCAACATGACAGATCTAAAAATGACTAATCCACAATCTATCATGGAGGAGGTTACCAATATCAGGTTTAGAGTGAGCTGTAGTGATCTATTTCTGAAAGTGGTTTTAAATGGCTTTGGAAGCAGATCATCATTTTTAGTTCCAAGGAGGAAACACGTCCATTAATGCGCTGTTTGATGCAGAGTTATTGCCGTTCTAATTAAAGTCCAATAAAAATACTTTTTTATTGTTTATTGTTGCCACACAACCTCCCACTGAAAATATAAGAAAACAAATAAACATTTAATTTGATTATGTTTGTTCAGTGGGGGCAAATAAAATCTCCCATTAAGGCAGCATTGTTAGAATAGAATAGAACAAAATGAATACAATAGAATTCAACTTTATTGTCATTACACTGTCATAAGTACAAAGTAATGAAATGTAGTTTGCATATATCCAGAAGTGCTTTACAGTATATAAATATTTATTCACATGTGCACAAAGACTATGTATGTATTATATGTGTTACAAACTCGCCATGAAACATTTAATGGCTCCATTTTGTTGTTTTAAAAGGACAACTGTTCTACTGATCCTGTAACATTTCATAATGTTGGAGGACCAGATTTCTAGGTCATCTCTAATGCGTTCTTCACATACATATGATGCATATGACCCATATGTCATATGTATGATGGTAAAATGCTTATAAAGGATCACCTAATATCCAATCTGGATGAATCCATTTGACCATTTTTGACCTTCCTAAACCTCCAGCCAGCTAAATCTGAACCTGTTCCAAGTTTCAAACTCATATCCTTCCTCATTTGCCCTCAACATTGATTTAAACTCATCTGCTAAGCCCACATCCCTGCTGAAGTCAACACTTCCCTTATCTCCCCCCTCTGAATCTGTGCCCGACTGGATTCATGCACAGGAGATTGACTCTGAACTATGACCTCAGTCATGCATTCGCCTCAACAGGACGTTCTCATGAGCAGCTGGATGGAAGCCAGAAACACACACCCTGCCCTTTGAAAAAAAGGTTTCACCGAACATATGTAAAAAAGGAGTGAAAATGCAAAGAACAAAAAAAGACAGTTAAGAATCATCCCTGTAGGAAAGAGGCCAACTTTTATTGCTGGAATCCATTAGTGCAGGTTGAGGCAACAGTGTCAGCTAAATATAAAGCCCTTCATGCTGGGAACATGTTGTGTGCGTTAGGTTGATGTCTGAGATAATAAAATCAGGGGGAAAAAAATTAACTACTGCTAATGCGCTGGAAAATTATAGCTATAAATGTTTACAAGATGCCACATGAGGAAGACACTCTGAGATTTCTAAAAGCTGGAATGCTAATGGCTTATAGAAATGTGAAAAGCTTGAAAAAGAGGAGTCAAAACTGGAATATAAAAAGACTGCAATAAGAGGAGACAGAAGCCGGAGTGGAGGTGAAAGGAGAGGTTCATTAGCCGAGAATCAGTTGGATGTAGAAACGGTAGATGTGATCATTAGCACCGAGAGGGATTCAGACACGCCACTGTTTATCCTCCCACCTGTACACCAACACTGTGCGTGCTTCAGAGCGGAGTGCAGAGGATGAAAGGGTTCGTGGATAAAAATCTCTCCCGGCTCTCCCACGGTTTCTCGTTTATTTCATCCCTCATCTTCAATCAGTCCAGACCCTGTTCGTCCTCAAGCAGGAGAAACTGTCTCACTGCTCGCAAACAAACCATATTATGACATTTTACTGCAGGATCACTCTCAAAGATTACATTTGAGGCCAAGAATAATGTTAATAAAATAGAGGTGTTTTCTAACTGTGGCGTTGTACAGTTAAAGCTGCAAAAACACCCAACAAACTGCTTTCACCTACAGGTCAGCTGTTTGTTTCCTGAATTTTAAATACTTTGCACTTCTCAAAACTGCAGTTACTCTTAAACTTTCTCAGAAAAATTTTTTTTTTAATGACATAGAACAGAAAACTAATTTACTAATTACTACTTTCATGCTTATCTACATCATCCAGGTGTGGTTAGGAGTATGCAGGCTGCTTTTGCAAACATTTTGACCTAAAAACTGGATTCACTGGAGAAAACAACACTATTGCTTGTACAGTTTCCAGTCAATCACTGGCTTTGGAGGAATTGCACGCGATTTGGGAATTTTCAAACTCCTGAAAACACATCTTACCAGAAATGAACAGATCCATTAGCACCGATACAGAAATTTTTTAGACCAATGAAATGCAGTGACCTGTATGACATCAACCTGAAGCGGTAGTTTGAAGTAAAAAAAACAACAACATGGCTGTGCTGATTTTAGCTTGAATACCTTCTATTTCTTTTCTGAAAATGACCAAAAGAACCTGAATATGTGTTTTTGTGGATGGGAAAGATGTTTCCTGCTGACCGTATTTTGGTAGGAGTTTGATTTATCTGTTAACTCCGCTAGTTGGGAAACAAAACAAGAATGTGATGCATCACAGCTGCTACTGCTGCTGCGATTGGCTAAAGTCTTGACATGGGAGACAGGTAGTGCTTGATGATTTACCCAATCAGCTCAAAGGCTGTACTGAATGTCCCTCCCTTTTGCAAACACTTTCCACAGGAGCCTTTCCAGATGGATACTGTATAAAAATTTCCTTGCCCCTGCAATATTTCTGAAAATTCATTTATTTTGATAAACATGGCTGAAAACGTTTTTCCCATTTATATGAATCTTCATTAAGTTTTGATGTCTTGTTTATCATATGAGGTTGGTCTACTGGTGATACAAGTAAGTTAAGCAAAACAAATCCTTCTAAAGCCCCTGTCACATCTTGACAATTTAGCCAAGACGTCCCAGAATCTTCTAAAACGCTGGCATATCCTGAACTTGGTATGCATTTTTTCAAGTTTGGGCGTATAAATAGAGTATTCATGAGTCCAGAGCGTATGTCCAACGACAGCAAAACTTATGCCTAAGGAATGACAGCGTAACGCCCATGAAACAAGCCAATGTCCTGAGGGGGGCAGCAATGCCCCCGCTGGAGACAAGGAGATAAGTTATTTATAAGTTATGCACAAGTTACTCATAGGTTTTGGCTAAGCTTATGAGTAACTTACACTTAATGTCAACGATCAAATAACTTACCTGTAACTTATGAGCCACATATGATCATATCCTGGCATATTTCAACACATTTTGAGCATGAGATCTCTTGACGTACTTGCTGTACGTCGACGTGTGCCAGCGTGATTCAGCGTGCTCATAAGTTATACAAAACCGATACATAACTTGTCCAACATATGCCAGCATTTTTGTCAGATTATTCGTATGTCAGGCATAAATCGTTAAGGTGTAACAGGGGCTTAATGCCGCGAGTAGAAGCCACTAGGTGAAGCCCATCCACCGATCCATTTTCTGACACGCTTAATCCCAAGCGGGATCGCGAGGGGTGCTGGTGCCTATCTCCAGATGTCTACAGGCGAGAGGCGGGGTACACCCTGGACAGATCGCCGGTCCATCGCAACCAGCTTAAGTCAATCTTGGCAAAAATAAACGATAATGTAGAAACTTCGCAATCATTGATATATTCAGCTAAATATATGTACTTATTCAGCTAACAGCTGTGGGGTTCATTTTGACCTTTTCATCGATTCCATAAAATCCTTAATAAAACCAAAACTATATGGTTAATTGTCTTTATTTGTATGGTATTAAATAAACTGCTCCAAACAATAATGGAGAATGATGCTCAGAGCCATAAAGAGTGAATGTTGGCTGAGGCTGCTCTGATTGGTTCAAAGAGAGTGTGGGGCCATGTGCTTATCTGCACACTTAAATATTGGATTTCCTCTCAGCTTAAAGGTTCCTAGAAACATGCATTCCTCAAAGCTCAGCAGAAAGTAGCGTTCACACTTTGTTAGCACATTGCTCCTCTTATTAATATGTGCAGCAGATTGTCGCAGAGTCTCTAGTAGCAGAAGGACGTAAGCAGACGTGTTGAACAATCCTCGCTGTGTTTGAGACTCAAAGCAACAGCTAACTGATCAATACAAACTCGTCGCAACTTCCATTCATGCTTTTAGAGAAAAGATAAACCAACAAACAAAACTGTTAATCCCAGAGAGGAGCTCAGACGTCTCCCAAACAAACATCCTCAGGGAAAAGATAATTCTCTGGTATTCAAGCTGAAGCAGCAAGGAGTAAAACTGAGACGCTGCATGAGGGTTTAAATCTCCTCTTGGTATCGACTCCCTCCTGCGCAGCCTTTACTAATTTTCTATTTCTATGTAAATTCAGCCGCTGCCTGAGAGAAAGCTGCAGTGCAGATAATGAGACATGTGAGGCAAAGTGGCAATAGACCTCAGCATCAGGGATGCTGCCACACTTGCATTCTGCAGCTTCCAACTGCAGCAGCAGGACAAGGTGTGAAAGAAATAAAAAAGGGCATCAAATAACAACTAACTAGCATGGTCTTTACATGTTCCTCTGATGAGGATCAGCTATTCTTTTTTCTCATTTATACTTTCATTTGTTATGTCTTATTTGGAATACATTTGCTTTTTTGTAGAACAGGAATCTTAATGATTGCTTATTCTTCCTTAAAGCTGACTTTTTATTTCCATTGCCATCCGCCGCCTCTGTCTGTGCTTATGACTTAATATTAAAAAACATTATTACAAGACATATTTGCTTTTCTATTTTTCAAGGCTGCACTTTTAAAAAGTTGAAATTGTCCAGAGAGCAGTTCCAAACTAAATTTCTTTTTGTTTTGTTTTTTTTACACTTACAAAATGACAAATAAATCTAAGTCTATTGACAGCTATGTTTGGCGGATGTTTGTTAACTGCGGAAAACAGTTTTCTTGTTTTGATGTTGACTTTTGAAACAACTTGAAAGCAGATGCGGCTTCTCATGTTGAGGTGAAATGTTCCTCTGATGCGAGGTCAGGTCTGCAGCAGAGCCCTGCGTCATTACCGGCACACGTCAGCCATGGCGTTCTGCTTCATTCAGACGTCAGAGCTGCACTTGTTTCTGTTCCACATTGAAATTAAAGGTGTTCTGCTTTGATCCACACTCAACAAGTGGTGCTGCATTATTCTCACATGGATTATCGCTATTACCAACTATGAAATATTATAATATTTGTTAATTTATTCATCTAAATCTTGGTAAGTGTTTTTGGGATGTAAAATGAAACCTTTACTAAAATGGAAAAAAAATAAAAATAATTAAGTTAAAACAGGTTTTGTTTTGATTTTGGGGTTCAGTGGTATTTAGTCAGACTAACTCTGCCTGAAAATGTTTCTAAAATATGTTAGATTGTGTGGAGATGATGTTCTATTTGGTTCTGAAGCCTGTGATGGTTTTTTAAAGCATTTTAATTTTCTCACAGTGAAAACTTTTGAATCAATGTTTTGTTAGTTTTTACATTGATGCTGTAAAACAATCCATAATCATCAGTTTTCTACCAAAGACCTGAAGGTTTTAACTCACTTTTTAAAGTGGCAGCCGGAGATTCACCACCACCAATCAAGCTGTCGCTTTTGGTAGATTTTTTACCACTTTAAAACATTTATTTAATTTATTTTTATTTAATATGTTACCGGTATTTACTTTTAAAAAAAGGTAGATCTTAACTTGCAGTTGTAGTCGCTCCTTCAGGCTTGCTGCCAATGCAAATGACACCATCTTCTCCATATATAGATTAATATCTTCACTGTGATGATGTCTAAATAATGCTCTTATTCTCCAGACTCACTGCTCTGAGTATTTCTGCAGCGTAAACCTCGTTCCTTAGCTGAACACAGTTTTACATCTGGACACCTGTCTGATGAGCTCTTGCCAAAAAAAATCCAACAACAAGTATTTACACGTAGAATTTGATTTACAGCACTACATTTGGCCGTGAAAATTGTGTGTTTGCATCTGTGTGTGCCCTGTTCCCTTTCTCTACCCTTTGAATGTGGAAGCTGTGTTTCCATGGCAACGCTGACCCCTGGGAGTCCATGTTATTTTTTTCCACCGAAGTAGCCTCTTTAGCATTCCTCTTTCTACTCTCTCTGTCTCATCCATCCTTCCCTCCCACTCTGTTTACCTCTTTCTACCTCTCCTCCTCTCTCTCTAATTTTCCACCAAAGCAATGAAGAAAAAACACCTTTGCGCAGTTTTTCATTTTCACAGTGTTTTCACATTATTTGCACTCTTTTAAAGAATGCTCCTTTCTTTTTTTACCTCTCGTATATGGCTGAAGATGTTTAATCCTCATTTGTGTGATGGTATTTCTTCTTTTCAAAAGCTGAAATATCACTTTACATTAGTGCAATACTGATGGAAAGCCACAAGGTGGAGACAATCACATTTTTTCAAACAGCCTGATCATGGCTAAAGCAGTGCTAGGCTAAACAGAGACCATATTGCTTCTATCCAATAGCTTCTGATAATGTTTTTTCTTTTTTCCTCCAAACCCCCCCACCCATCCCAACAGGCGAAGCTGATTGTCCCCAACAGTACAGCTGGGCTTATCATTGGTAAAGGCGGCGCTACAGTCAAGGCAGTAATGGAGCAGTCTGGAGCATGGGTCCAACTATCCCAGAAACCTGAGGGGATCAACCTGCAGGAGCGTGTGGTCACCATCAGTGGCGAGCCCGAGCAAAACCGTAAAGCTGTGGAGATCATCATCCAGAAGATTCAGGAAGATCCACAGAGCTCCTCCTGCCTGAACATCTCCTACTCAAACATCACAGGGCCAGTGGCCAACTCTAATCCCACTGGCTCTCCATACGCCAACTCCACCGAGGTAATGCCAGCAGCAGCGGCCGCTGCAGCAGCTACAGCCTCCTCTCTGCTTGGCCAGGCAGGCTTGGCAGGAGTTGGCGCCTTCCCAACCACCATGTCCAGCTTCTCAGGCAACGACTTGCTCGCCATCACCTCCGCTCTCAACACCTTGGCCAGTTACGGTTACAACACCAACTCTCTTGGCCTGGGGCTGAATCCCGCGGCCGCTTCAGGGGTTTTAGCTGCTGTAGCAGCTAATGCCAACCCGGCAGCAGCTGCTGCAGCCAATTTGTTAGCATCATATGCTAGCGATGCATCTACCAGTGCAGCTCATCCCGCCGCAAGTCTTGGAGGCCTCTCTCTGGGATCATTGGCTGCTGCTACGGGAGCCACTAATGGTTACTTGAGTGCAGCATCCCCACTTATGGCGTCGTCTCTTCTGGCGACGGAGAAGATGGCAGAAGGAGCAAAGGAAGTGGTTGAGATTGCCGTCCCAGAAAACCTTGTTGGAGCCATCTTGGGGAAAGGAGGGAAGACACTAGTGGAGTACCAGGAGCTGACCGGAGCCAGGATCCAGATCTCCAAGAAAGGCGAGTTCATCCCAGGAACCCGGAACAGGAAGGTGACCATCACGGGATCCCAGGCTGCCACACAGGCTGCACAGTACCTGATCAGCCAGCGAATCACCTACGAGCAGGGGGTACGCGCCACCAACCCACAGAAGGTGGGCTAAACCTGACAGCCGATGAGAAATGAGGAGGAAAAGAGGAAAAAAAGGAATGGGGGCTTGGGGGAGGAGAGTAAAAAAAAAGTGAAAGGGAGAATGGAAAAAGGAGAGGAGAGAACGAATATTGGAAGGAATCGTTTGCGCCGTTTTCTTCTGCGTGTTTTCAGTATTCTATATTAAAAAAAAAAAGTTTTTTGACTCAAAGCAAAAATGTGCTGAGAAGACGAGGAGGGAGGAGAGCGAGTTCTTACGCTGAAAAACCAAGAAAAAAATTTGTAAAATGTAAATAAGGTTTTATTACTTAACGTCTTGACCTTTTGGGAATTTTTATTGTTTTGTTTTATTGTTTTGTTTTGTTCAGTAAATTAAGCTGTCTGTTTGTGTATTGTGTGGACAGAGCTGAATGCCATTTAGACAGGCAGACTGCCTGAGAGGCTACAGAGTGCGGGGAGGGAGAGAGATTCAGGTATGGTGAGGTGGAGGGTTGGTGTTTACAGGGTACAACCCTCCTGAATCCCACCGGGATCCAAACCTTACCTATCCCTTTCCCTCCAGCCCACAAACTGTACCCTCAAACAGGTTTTTCGTTTTTGTTGGAGGAAATTTGCCCCCCGTCCAGCAGAACCCCACCCCCCACCCCCCTTGCTTCACCCTTCCCCTTTTTAACAGTTTGAAAAAGAACAAGATTGCAAACTTTAGCCAAGTGTGTAAGGAAAGAAATGTCCTCGCATCCGCCCACCTAACTCTGCATATATCTTCGCCTCCCTCATTGGGACAACGGCGAAGGAAAAAGAGGGTGAGGGCACTTCTTTATTTCACATGCACCCTACAACCTGCAGGTGTGTAAAGGCACACACCTTCCTCCAAATGTGGCGCTAGTGTTTCAGCACATCCTGCTGACAAGATGTAGTGCGACGCCTTAACCTGCCAACTCCGGCAAACACACAGGCTCGTCAGCATCTCTATAGTCTCCTATAGTAATAATACTAACGATTATATTGTCTTATTACGACAGGAATTATCACTATTGTCGCTATTTATTAATAATATCGCCCGGATAGAGCGCAGTCTTCTTTTTTAATCTGTGAATTCAGGTTGACATGAATGTAAATGAGACTATTGTTTTGGTTTAAATCTTTTGTTTTCATGTAAGTGGACTGAAGAGGAATAGTAATGTCAAATAGTGTAATATATGTCTTATTTATGTCTAGTAAGGGAGCAGCCCCTGGCAGTAAGATCCTTAGAGCGATATATCCAGTCAAAGAGCAGAACAGGGAATGCACACACTTACCAACACATGCACACACGCATGCACACGCTGAAAGGAAACAATACAATGCCGTATTTGGTGCTACAAAAGGGAATTCATCATATCTTTGGAGCCAGTAAGATTTCTAGTTTAGCAGGAACCACTCCCACCACAGACTGCAGTGCAGCTATAGTAACCCTAAATACCTGTTTATCCTGCTCAGCTACTCCTTCTCATGCTGCGAAATATCACTGCTGTATGTAGCTGTAGTGAAATGTTGCAGGCTACCCTCAGTGCAAAACTGCAACTAAAAACGAATGAAGATGAGCCGTTGATTTTAGACTCAGTCTCGGTTGAACTGCTGCTTTTCAGCCTGTGGTCTTCCAACCCCCCTTAGTTTAACCTCCAAACCACAGACTAGATCAAGATAGAGCACTTAAGATTAACAGCATACTACTGAGAAAACACAACCGTTGAGTAGAAAACGAAAAACACTGAAATGTTACGAGGGAGCGTCATTTGTCTGGGGTACACTGCTAAATCTGCCAGCCTTGCGTGCAGATTTGCTCTTCAAAGGCAGCATGCATATCAGTGAAAGAGATGAATAACCCCACCGATACTCGCCCTTATCAAGGAACCGTCCAACTGCCACAAGGTAAAGAGCAGATTCGAAATTTTCAACACACATCCAGGGAGCAGAGCTCCTTATCGTTTACTGCCCAATGTAGACCCACAAGGCTGCTGAAGATGCTGTTGTTTTATTGTGTTGAATATATTTTGTTTGTGTTGTTTTTTTTTTTTTTTTACAATCGGAGTACACTGAATTTTTTTTTGTCTTAATGCACTGTGAAGCTAGAGAGCAGTTTCCCCGACCTACGAGGTCAGGGATGTGTGCTGCAGATGGCATCATGACTGGCAGGGAAAAAAACAAACAAAAATCCACATATATCAAATATATGTAGAATGCATATGAAGAACTTGATGACAAAGCATGTCGTATCTGAATTCTGAAGGCGTAGGAAGAGACTAGGTCGATGAAGAAGATCAATCAGTTGAGGTTTAGGTCAGCTCCTTTCTCCTTGAGATCAGAGGGCAGGGTGTTGGGGAAGAGTTGGGTTTCCAGCAGCAGGTTAAGAAGACTGGATCAAATTTAATTTTTTTTTAAATGCAGCTCAGTGTTATACATCCAATAGGCTAATCCCTGGAAGAATAAAAGGTCTGAACAAGAGTTCAGACAGAATGTAAAATGCTAATACTGAGGAGGGGGGTGTTTGATTTTTCTTTTACCCAAACAACGAGGTCAGGGAAATTAAACTTCATTTTTTTAGATAAAAAAAAAAAAGAAAAGCAACAATTGGATCCCGAATCAGACATATTGCTATCGAAGGTCATTCTCTGTTGGAGCGCCAGTGAGGGTTTAATCTCCACAACTTGGTAAGGAGGCTTCTTTACTCCCATCTAACACCATCCACTCTCCTCACCCCTCCCACTCGTCCTCAGTTTTCCAGTGCACTCCCATTCTTACACCCCCTTCTCCTCCTAACACATCGCTCCATGGGTGACTATGTCTGGTGTTTTCGATCGATGCATGTCTGCTGCTTGCCCCAGCAAATGCCTCAGATTGAGTCTGTCCTCCTGTGGGCTGCAGAGGACCACCTCTAAGGAGGAAGTGAGAGCTGGCAGGACGCAGTGCAAGAAAACTGTCCACTTTAAATCAACGCATTTTTCTTTGTGACTCTCAAGACAAGTATTGTTAAGTTGGATTCCCATATTGCTAAAACACATATCAAGAGGTAGTATTTGAAGTTTGTCAGGGGTTTGACTGGATTTTGATGGTAAATAGTATTGTAAAAAAGCGCGTAGGTGGAATGTGCGCTCCCATTCTACATCGAACATATACTGTGCTTCATTTGTCAAGCTAAGATAGCTTGTGGAACTTGTTTATTCCGCCGTAGAATCAAGTCACTTTAAGGCATATTTCTAATTTTTAAAAGTCCAAGGCAGATAAATAAAAAAAAAAACATCTGTAAAACTTAAAGGTGAAATATGCAGAAAGCATGCATGCAGCACGGTATAGTATTGTTCAAGAAGGGAAGTGCTTTAACAGTATATAGACCTAAGAAGGCATTGATTAATGTGAGAAGGAGTTATATTTCATATCATTGATCAAACTTTAAAATATTCTTTTAGCTATCTCAACATTAGGAGACTAAAATGAAAATGTGACAAGTACTGGAAGCAATACTCGTTTCGGCATATCGTGTTGTCCCGTCCTCTGTCTGCCGTGTAGGAGCTTTTAGGTTTAGATGTTGGATAGGTTTACTGATGTACATCTCTTTTTTTTTTTATTCGTGGAAATGCTGCTATTTAATAATAACTGATGTACTAAGACGACAAGTTTAAAACATATCGGAACCTGTCCTTTAGCTGGAGCAGCTAGTTTTAGGGGGCAGTGTTAAATACCGCTCTGGTAGATGCTGACAATAAGTTAATTTTGTGCCAAAATATGTCTTGAAGGAGCTAAAACTCTTAACATGTTAAGTCAAAACACTCATTAGCTAAGAAGAGACCTCCTTTTATATTAAGAAAATGTGAAAAGTGCCAAATGAACCATATTTATAGTAAGGGTGAGGTTCCCGTAGACGTTTTTAAGAAATAGACGTAAAGACGAAGCACCTCAATATATCTTTGCGTTAAAGTCCTATTTTGTCCTTCCTGCTCAAGAAGGGGCCGCCATGTCAGTGTTAGCCGATCCTCTGGGAAATGCACTCCCAGAATGCAACAGCACTACAACTCTGGGGCTCGACTGATCAATATAGCGATAGGTTAGCATCATCATGCTAAAGAAAAATGTGACTAAGATAGCATTCTTAAATACAACCTTTTATAGTTACATCAAAAAATAAAATGTATTTTGTGGAAATAGATGTTATCTTTTTTGCACGTCTATATTGCATGATATCAAAGTGAAGCGTGAACAAAAAAAAGGTAAAAAAAAATCTAACAAAAACAAATTAATAAAAAAATAGGCAGTGTGTGTTGTTGATTTTCTGAAACAAATCTCTGCATGTCGATAAGGGTAGAGCATTTTGATATTGTTTCACATGCGTTCAAACTGTTGTTATTCCATGCAGTTGCGTTAAACCTGCCAAATGTCTGTGCTACAGGTTTGATTTTGTCGTTACAAAAGAAAAGCCTTTTTTTTTTTTTGTTTAAATTGACTAAACCTTTGCAGGAGGGATATGAACAAAGCTCTTAAACTATTTTTTTTTCGTTTGCGAGCTCGGAATAAAACATTTTTTAAGTGCACATAAACAAATCTATATATTTCTTAGGATTTAGTGTAAAATCTAGACGGAGATTGTTCACGAATGTTCTCTTCATTTCATTAACTTCACTTTCTTTGACAACTCGTGCTGCAGGAGCTTTTCATGTTTTTCTCTGTGGGTTTTTTTATTCTAACATTACTAACCTGTAGATGCACTCTGTCGTGTGTTTTTTTATACCCCCTCGCTTGATCTCTGGCTTGTCTTGGCATTGATGCATTTGGTTGATCTGGAGCATCTGAACCAACCAGTTAAACCAGTTCAGAAATAATCCAGGTACGCCGAGGTAGAAGGAGATAAAAACCTCCTTTTTGCCACCTGTTTAGGTCTTCCTCTGGTGAAGAACTCAGGAGGGTTTGTGTTTTTACTTGGGATGCACTGATCCGGTCAACGGATCCTAATGATTTTCATATGATCCCCCTTTCAAAGGTTATGGCAGAGATGATTTAGGTTTGATTGGATGCCACAAAACAGAAACCTGGCATTTGCTTCCATAAAAGGCTTGGATTTAGTTGTGGGACAATGTCACATTTTAACAGCATAATCACTAGAATTGCTATCCCAATACGGTATTTATTGGCAGTTATTTTAATACCTACACATGAGTTAGAAT
>NW_015151122.1:0-4103 GCF_000732505.1 Cyprinodon variegatus
TGAATCAATTTGACTGCATGATCTGGTGAATTGTAACATTCCTTGAGATGACATGTGTTGAATTGGCACTATAGAAACTGAATCGAATTGCAAAATAATATTTTTTCAACTGTATAATTTAAGGTTATCAAAACAATGGACCGTTTTGTCTTGTACAGATTATTTTCTAGACACACCAGCTGCCTGTATTTTAACATCATTTTGACTGTTTTTTTTTATCCTTCTGTTTGAAGCCTGTGATCTCTGATATTGTTCTACTGGAGCTTGTTTTCAAGCCCTTACCTGTATGCCTTCTTGCTTTCTCCTATCTTGACCTTAAGCTTCTTGTCCAGCATGCAGAAGCACCCCAATGCATTTTCCTCAGTATCTCAGGGATATCAGCTGGTCTCCCTGTTAAGCTGGCCGGCCGCAGCTCAATCAGCTGTTCTCCTAAACAATTCAACCGTGGACTCTCTCCACTGTGACACAAAAGACAAGTAACAATATTAATAACCAACTATCCTCATGATTTAAGCTTTGAATGTGTAGCATAAAAATAAAAACATGTATACCATAAAAGTTTCTATAGTATACTCTAAATACTGCACATGTATAGTATAGAAACTTTTTTTTATTTTAACGGATAAAAAAAACTTTTTTTAATTTTAACTGATAAGCTTGTGCTTTAGAAGTTGCGCAATTGGGTAATTGAGATGGAAAAGACGATGTAAGGCCAAAGCCCTGTAGATTTTCCACACTCGCATTTACTTATTGCTTATAGAGATTTGAATGTGGGGATCAAATCTTAGAGACATGGATTACGGGGACACTAGATATTGGGGTTCAATATTAGAAAGTGCAAAGAACAAGAGACTGAGTGATGTGAGTTTCAGAGGATTCCTGCACAATATTAGTTAGGTGGCTGGCTGGTTTATTTAGTCTGGGCAGGATGAAAAATTATGTAGTCAAACCAAGATTCTTTTATTGGATCTTTAATTGGAAGCTTGTCCTAACTCCCTGAAAATGCAGTTATCTTTACACAAAGACAATTAGACAATGACTCATTAGTGACTCAAATGAATGTTCCACTTTAAGTAACCTCATTGTGTCTCTACCATTGTAAAGCTGATCATCCCAAATAATTTAAATATACCGATTGCCTTAAACGGCTCCCTAAATTGACTTTATTTTGCAGTATGCTTTACATTAATATTTCTTATACACACAGACACACACACCCCTACACACAATTACTTTTCTCAGTGGCTGGCTAATGCAGTGTGACCCTATCCCTCTTTCAGTCTTATCTCCCCTGGAGAGTGTCTGGTGGGACCAACTGACTGTATGTGGTGTGTGTGTGTGTGTGGCCATGTCTTTAATACCTGGTGGGGACAATTTCCTAGGAATATGCTACATTTTGGGGACTCATAGGTACTTGTGGGGACCAACAACTGGTCCCCAAAAGGAAAGTTTCTCTTCTTGGGGTGGAGGTTAGGTTTAGGACTAAGGTGTGAATTGAGTTTAGGTTAGGTTTAGGGATAGGTATGTGTTGGTAATGGTTAGGGTTAGGGCAAGGGTCATGTGTGCGTGTGTGTGAGTGGGTAGGGGGGGCTACAAATGGTATTGTTTTATGATATTACTATACATAAGTTCACAACAATTGCAAAGTGATATTAATTGACTCTAAAACGACCCACAGTTACAATTGACCTTCAGTCACTTTGCCTTGTCTTAGACTTTTGAATGAAGGCTTTGATTAAGTCTGGGCCCATTAAACTACTGATGGATTATTAGTTATTTGGATTAAGTGACAGTTATGGGACACAGTCCTCAAGAAATCCCATTTTAATTATCTGTCATGCATCACACAGAAAATCTGCTTCTAAATGGTTCAGATGAATGTAAATCTTGTGGTCCAGAACATAGGGCTGGAATAAAGTGAGGCTTGACCCTATTCCATCTTTGATTTTTTATGCACGGTGAGGTGTTTGGAAGCTTTTCCCCAGGAGCTTCATAATAAGAATTCATCTAAATGTGTTTTTAGTTGCCTTCTCAGCCCCACCCAACAGTTGAACCACCAATTGGGGTAAAACGCAACACAAACACTCCATACTCACCGGAACAATGCAGACTCCTCAAAGTCTCAAATACATAGTGAAATATGCTGACACCTTAAAGGCATAAAGGATGATCTTCCATTTCCGGTTGGATCATCTAAATAAGTGGTCCTCTTAATTGTCAATCATTCTGGTGATTCATAGTGAAGCAGTACATGAGGGATTTTGGACTTTATGATGCATTGCACTCTCTTCATCATAGAAATAGGGAATATTCTTGATTTCTCACTCTTAATCTCTATAAGATAATTTTGTATTTTTCAGCAACTCTCTGTTGACTAACATCTCAGGCACTGAAATTTACCCTAAAGTTGTCAATGATCAACCTCCTTTTCCTTTAAACCTTGAAATTAATAAAATATATTCAAGTAAATTCTGAAGTTTTATACATCATTGCTTGAAGATCTAGATTTTATTAAAAAATGTCAAGAATCATGTACTGGAGTAGCAGTGTTGCCTTGCAGCAAGAAGGTTTTGGGTTTGATTCCAGCCCCGGCTCTCTCTGCATCGTATTTGCCTGTTCTCCCTGTGCATGTGTAGGCTCTCTCCGGGTACTCCGACTTTCCTCCCAGAAATATGACTGTAAGGTTAATTGGCTTCTCTAAATTATCCTTAGGTGTGAGTGTGTGCGTACATGGTTGTGTCTCTGTGTTGCCTGGTGACCTGTCCAGGGTGTACCCAGCTTCTCCCGCATATACTGCTGGTTTTAGCCATCGGCCCCACAGAGACTCTGAAAGGACTAAGTGGGAGAAAATGGATGGATGGATGATCTCACTAAAACATCAGCATCTTTGCTCTAGGAGGCTGGAAAGGCAGTGATGGGAGGTAAAATAATGTCATTCTCATCACATAAGAAGAAAAAAGAAAACATTCAGTAATTAGAAGAAATAATTAAAGCATTAGGAGCCTCCTTGGAAGAAGCAATAGGTTATATTTATTAAGAAAAAGCTGAATTTAAAAATAATCCTTGATGAAAAAACAAGTTCCTAATAGAAAAACTTGGTATCAAAAATGTTGATCTTAGCAATAAAACAGGAACATCTTTTAGCAAAGCAGCTTGAAACAAATAAAGAAAAAAGCCCTGTTTAAAAAGCACTAAACTCTACAGGGAAAATATAATCATGATTGTATAAACAGCTGTTAACAGTGTTTTATAAAGCGCTATACTCCTCAACAATTCACAGCTCAGATAATGACCTTGATACATTTTTAGACAAAGTAACACTGCCTAAATGGTCTGATAATCAGACCAAGGGCCTGGGTTCACTGTAAAAACAATTGAAACGCTGGGAGCTCTCAAAGGCATGCCGAATAAAAAGGCTCCAGGCCCTGCTAGATTTCCAGTAGCATTCTATAAATAATTCTGGAATATGCTGGAACCAACTTTCCACAGAGGAGCAGAGTATGCTTCCACCAGATTTGAATGCTGCAAATATTAGTCCCTTTCTAAACCCAGACAAAGATCCTGTCTATTCTATCAGCTTTTAACCTATATCTCTGATTAACATTAACCTTCAAATTATTTGTACAGCTCTTGCCAAACATTTAGAAAAAGTAATTCCTAGTTTAATCCACACAGATCAAACTGGCTTCATAAATTGAAGGCAAGCATCTACCAACATAAGCAGATTATATATCTAAAATACTATTCCTACAGTTAAAACATTAAAAACAATTTATATGCATGTGTAAATAGATGAAGAAAACATGTTTGATTAAATTAATTGGAAGTATTTGTTTGCATCTCTACATAAATTCGGCTTCAGCAGCAGCTTCATAAATTGGTTAAAAACACTATACAGAATCCCAACAGCATGTATCAGAACAAATAATTAGGCTTCTAATTACTCTATAAATTGGTCAAAATGCAAAGTTCTATCTATTAATTGTAGTTTCTTAAGGTAACCAATATACAACTGCACTCAGGTAATATTAAATATTTAGGTATCAACACAAGGGCGTAGGTTTGATTTCAACTTTGGCAGGGACACTACTGATCTTCAGGTT
>NW_015151122.1:10648-29536 GCF_000732505.1 Cyprinodon variegatus
TGCGCAGCTCTGCATTAAACCAAGGAGCCAGCTTTCTATTTTTAACGTTTTTCACTTTCAAGGCAGTACGCAGAGAACTAGCAATCCAATGGACAAATTCATCAACGTGTGAAGGGGAATAAAGGGGAAGCACTGATCCATAAATACTTTCTACATCAGAAAAGGTAACAGCAAACTAACTCCATATGTGGCTCTGTCTAGAAAAGAAACGGCTAAGCAGACGAGCTTTGACCCAGATATCACACATGCCCACTTCCACTCACATTTAGTCTGTTGAAGATCTTCTCTCCTTAAAAGTTTTGTTTCCCCTCTCCACTGGCTCCATGCATCCAAGTCAATGACCTTTGGATATGTACCTTGATTTGATAAATCTAATTGCATGGAACAGAGATCTGACACCCCTACATTTCACACTGCTTCATTCTGCTTTTTTGCAGGTGAAGCAACAATGCTAACAACATTTTTCTTTTTGATACGAACATGTCAGCAGATACCTTATAGTCCATTTCCATTAGAAATGTCATTTTCTGAGCTTTCTTTGATTTTCCTTTTGTTGTTCATACTTAAGTCTTGTTTTTCTTAATAAATTAGGCATTGATGTAATTGGTCTGATTCTAAATACATATTTAGTTTAAGAAAAACTGATATTGCTTACAAGTTTGATGAGACAGCATTGTTAAAAAAGTGTCAAAGAATTTAAAATTTATGTTTTTTAAATTAACATCAAAGCAAAATACCATGAAATTAAGTCCTTCAGGAAGATCAGCATGCAGCTCACACTGCTGTCCTCATCTTTTTTTTTTTTTTATCTTACAAGAAGTGGGTTCTTCTCTGGGGGGATATGATTTGTGTCTGCCTATTCCGATTAAAATGATGCTGTGATTACAGCATCATTTTAATTAGTAAATATCTAAGCTTGACTGCCAATTTAAGTTGATTGAAAACACAAATTTTTCTTTTTCTCTTGTTTTCAGAGACCTCTCAGTGGAATGGCTAAAAGAACAAAACCTTTGCTTAATTATCTAAACTAATGTAATCTTTGAATTTGAAACTGCATGTTGATTGTTGTTTTAATGCAGTTTTGGATGGGAATAGCAGTAGCCTGATGATGTAGAAGAAACTCTGCAGAGCAATATCAAAGATCAGGAATAAATCATATGAAAACATATAATTTAAACAGCAAGTTGAGCAGACGGGGGGAAGTTTGGATAGACTATACACATTAAATAGGTTTCAGCTCAGCATCCTTCCTTAACTGTACCTTTCCCCTCTTCTGTGGACCCTTCTGCTTCTACTTCTTTGTTCTCAGCCAAATTAGAAGATGGTGCTGCTCCCTTTCCCTCTCCTTTCCTCCTTCGTGTCTATAGAAGTCAAATGGAGGGGCAAATGGAAAGCCTGAGTGGCAATAAGGCTTCAGGTCAAGATACTGTCTCAAGTATCTGAGTCCCAAAGGCCTATGCAAAGCAGCTCTGTGGGATGGAATCAAACATAAACAAATAGAAGTCTTATTGGAAATATTTCAATTCCATAATGTTCAAATTTATTTATGTAATTCACAAGTGCATTGTTGTATTTTTTATGCTCCATTTCCCGGTTTGTACTGTACAGCCATACACAGCGCAAAACTCTGGCATTTTCCTATTGTTATGCTGCCGGCAGGTCACTTCCTGCCCCCCATCTGGAGTCATGACGCCATCATCCGTTGGGAACATTATTGCAGGTAATCAGTGCTGTTTTAGGCCAGCTAAACACCTTGATTAGCATTCTTATTGCTCAACCTTTTGATGCACGTTTTGGGCAATGTGTTTTCCCAGCATTTTACAAATCACAGCAGCTGTATAACCAGCCCAGCTTAACCCTCCATCGATCCTTCACACTTATCCCAAGTGGGGTCACGAGGGGTGCTGTCTACGGACAAGAGGCGGGGTACATCCTGTACAGGTCCCTAGCAGGGCAACACAGAGACAAACAGGACAAACCACTCACACACACTCACACCTAAGGAGATTTTAGAGAAGCCAATTAACCAGTCATGATTGCTAATTAAACAGTCATGTTTGTTTTGGACTGTGGGAGGAAGCCGGAGTACCCGGAGAGAACACATGCATGTTCAGGGAGAACATGCAAAACACCCCGGGCCAGGAATTGAACCCAGACCGTTGCTGCAAGGCAACAGTGTTACCCACTGCTCGGCCTGAGCAGCCCCCAGCTTAAACCTGTAAGATCCAAATTTTGAAAAAATTGTTCTAGGAGGCCTCTGATGACTCTTGGTGAAAAATCTAAAAGTTACAGGACATTGGCCTTTGATTATTTGAGTTTGAGACTAATGCTGTAATCAACGAGAAAAAGAAAACAAAATATATATACAATTGCTTATCCAGGAGAATCATATGCTGCAGTAAATGACTCGATGCAATCAGCTGGTTTTCCTTTAATAGATAACGATTTGCAAATTTTAATGTATGATCTAATTGTATTGTGTCTGTAAAGTGCCTTTAGCGCTTTATAAATTTAATATAAATAAACAGAATTGAGCTGAATTGAATTTAATTGAACTGAAATAAAGTAAATTTAATAGAATTGGTAAAGTGGAATGTTATGGCAACAACCAAAATGGTCCACTTTTGAAATCTTTTAGGCTGCTATCCAGAACCGGGACATCAACTCTAGGACCTATTTTGGCAAACAGGATGCATTAAAAACAATGATAATGATGCCATCCTTAGTATCTAAACTTCCACCTTTAAAAAAGTAAAAAAATATTCTGGAATTCAGGAAATGGCAACTGTTTCAACAGTCCTAACATGGCAAATATTTAAGAATCAACAGTTTAGTTAAGAAAGATTGTCTTTCCATATTTATAAAGTGGATAAAACCATCTGGTTTGAAAGGGACCATGTACAGTATGCAACATGGTTAATTTTTAATGAAACCTGAGAATCTCTTAGTCTGGATTAGTAGTGCTTTGGTTGCAAAACATTGTAATAATTTCACTGTTTGAAAAGGATAGTGGGTGTAAAAATCATTCACATTTAATACCAGACAGATCTACAATTTTATTAAGCCCATGCAGCATAAGTGTCTTGCTGTCCAACTTTACATCCATTATGGACAACACATTTCACCCACTGCACCAGACTGTAGAGGAGCTAAGCAGTTGCTTTCATCCTTGGTCATTCATCCCTGCTGCAACCAGACTATACAATGCAACATTATAACAGCAATAACTTGTGCAATGCATAATGTGCAATTACTATTTAATACCTTGTGCATTAGCCTGGTTGTCTACATTTGACACCCAGTGTGATAACTATATAAATATACCCATGTAAACACCCTGTGCAATAACCGAGTAAAATTATCTTACTATAAAAGAAAAAAGAAAAAACTCATATTAGGATGCACTGTATACAGTATACCCCATGCACCTTTTCTTTTTTTTCTTCCTTTGGTACCTTCTTTTTCTTTGACTAGTTCAACTGAGATGTTTCCATTAAATCTTTAAGATAACCAGCCCTTTCTCTAACCCTCGAAAAAACACCTAGCTCTTAACTGTTTCAAGACAACCTTGCTGTGCCATATGCCATGATCCTACTTTTCGGATATTGGAAACCAGTGTCCATATTTCATCTTGACATGTGGAACCCCCGTTTCAGCCAAGGCCTCCACAGGCAAGTCACAGAGGCGTGACCAACCACCGCCCAAGTTTACCTGGTAGAATTTGGGATGTGATCAAATTAGCTTTTCATTAATTTAGAAAAATGTGAATGTATTCAGACCAATTCACAATGCAAATATATTTAGTCAAATGATTCTTTACCCTCTTTGAAATAGCTAGCAGTGAATAGACATCAAGATTTAACTGAATTACTCTTGGTCCTACTTGGTATTCATAATGTAATAAAAATATGAGGAACAAATGAACACTGTTATATCAGTGTTTAAACCCTTAGTGAAATAAAGCTTGTCAAAGCTTCAACAACTCAACACATGTTTCTGTGTAGCATAGCGAGCATGCAATCCATAGTGTTAACTGTCTTTACTCAGTGAACACATGAGATGAACATCATCAAAAGACATATTGCTTGTTCTGTCCCCAATTGTACATGCAAACCTTTTTGTCCATGTCCACTGGAAGGCTTGAGTTTCATTCAGCATCTTAGCATGGCAGGGCAGGCTCTATTTGTCTCAGGGGCTCACAACACCACCAGGGGTCCTTAGGAGGTCTCCTCTCCAGTCTGGCTCTAAGTTCTGACACTCAAAAGTAATGTGTTGCAAAAGGTCTGTTTTGCAGCAGTTTGGTTCTGAATGGTCACTATGATGTCTTATCCTTAATGGTTGGGATCCTGGTTTTTTGGACCCGAATCTCCATTTTAGCTGCCTCGACAAGCACGCCAGGCAGCCCCATGGGAAAAGAGGAAAATAGTGTTCTGTGGTTCGGTTTGTCCTCACACAGAGGGGGGTGGTTGTTCACACCTCTGTGACATTGTTTCAGTTCATAGTGTAATTTTACGTTAGGATAAAAGGTTGAATATCTACAGTAGCAAGTGAAGGAATTAACTATGTTTAGATGCTTAAAACATGATCATGTGGCAACACTAAGGTAGGAGTCTGACACCCTGCTGTGAGGAGCAATGGAAGCAGAAGTTGTCAACACCACCTTGGGAATTGCACCCAAGGAAATAGACTACCATTAGGCTCGAGGTTCCTGACCAAAGAGAACAAGACTTTACCAAGAAAATTAATTACATTTTGTTTGTTTTTTTCTTAAAAAAAAAAAAAAAAAAAGTGAACACAAGAAAGCACAATAGGGAGGGAGTGTACAGTACTGAGGCCTACCAGTAGTGGGAGGGCGGTCCAAATGGGAACCAAATGCGAAATAAATCACCCCAAAACACTGAACAGGCATTCAATCGTGAAGAAAAAAAAAAATCCAACTCACACGACAGAGTTCTAGTCTCCCAGGAGGCCCCTCCCACTACAGTCAGCTCTCAGCCTGGAGACAAAAGGGATTAAACAAGCAAATACAAAAAAACACTACCATTTAAACTTGGCCAAAGTCTAAAATGAGATTATCTTCAAGATCACCAATTAAGATCAATGCTTAATATATAGCCTAAAAGAACCCCTGGTTGCTACCTGCAGCAAAGCTGGGTGCCACACACACACAACAATAGAATGTTCAAAAGGAAATATCAACCAATGAACCAAGATAAACTAAACAAAAAAAAAAAATGAAAGAAAACAGGGAAACAAAACAGCAGGGTCTCCGGCGAGCTGCAGCAGTTTCAGCGCTGGAATTAAATCAAAAGGTTAGGTGATTTACAGAAGATGGAAGCCAGAGGAAACCATCGTCACCTACCAGAGCTGGATGACTTCACCTCAAATCAGAGGATCTTTTCCGGCCCACAGCAGGAGGATCAGCTTTCCAATATGTTCTATATGTAAATAATTGTTATTTTTGTGTTATGAAGCTGTATGGGTGCAATAAAACAATACAAACCCATTTTATGTGATAACTGCACTGGGGAGGGTGAATTACAGCCACACACCGGTACCAAGCAGCAAACTTCCAGTGGTTTCTAGATTTAAACAAGTCAAATCAAACACTAAATGTGTAGGTCTTATGCAGAAGGAGAAACATTACTTACTAATGTTAGAGCTTAAGACCTGCATGCTTTCCAAGCGACCTTCCCAACGGCGTGTGACCAAAGCATAAGCAACCAGGTGAGAGAGTTTCCCTTTATACTCTCCAGCAATCATGAGGTGATAAGGAGGTCAGGTGTTCGGAATATTGGGGCAGGCTTCTTCCTGCTAAAAACTTGCAGTAAAAACTGATTTAAGAACTTAATGTAAAAAAGGAGAAACGTGGCTTCAACTAATTAATATACAGCAAATATGCTGCTAATTAGGTGAAAAATGTTTTTGATGATTACATAGGGAACACTTGCTGTATTTTACATGGGACAATATGTTAAGTAATAACACTAAAAGAAAAAGCAAACACAATCATACATTTTCAGCAAACATAAAAATTATTTGTGTGGTGCAAGTTTAATCACTTTCATTTTTTCGTGTATGTTGAGGTTCCCATTGCTAACATGTTAGAGGCAGGGTGTTAATTATGTGTCTGTATCACTAATAGACTCAGGGCATTAAGGCAATCAGCCTCAAAACCAATTAATTCAACATCTGCTCTGATCAAATTTGCCACTGCCATGTTTTGATGATGTATTCACACACAATTATTCCCTTAATCTGATGATAACAATTAGTCGTCTTGCCTACTGGTGCGGTCTAATTATCTGTTATCACTGATCCTTATCCCAGAAGTCCAAACACTTCTTTTTTTCTACAAAATTTTTCTACTTTGTTTGGATTGTGCGAGAGACAAACTGGGCTGGTATCAAAGCATTTCATCTTTTTTAGGACTGCTTCTTTGCATTTTGAAATGAAATAATTTGAAACACTTAATTCAATTTCTTTTCACCTTATTTAGTGTAGCTTTTGAGGAGGTAAGGATGATAATGCTCTTGTGTACAGTATTTCTAACTTAAACTCAGTCTGGTTAGGCATTATCCAGTAGCTGTCACAGTATGACTGTCTCTGGTAAGGTAGGTCGAGTAGTGTTATGGGTCCCAGATATAAGTGTAGATCCATTAATCTTGACACACTACATATACATTTGAGGAAGTAGTGTGTTAATTGAAATCAACAATCAAAACTGATTGTGGAACGGTACAGCTATGCTGTATCACAAAATCTTTATGGAAGACCAAACTGTTGGGGTTAGTGTGGTAAAAGGTTATACGAATATGGAGTTGGACCCCATGTTGACACAATGTGTGCCTCATGTGGAAGTTCACAACTGGCTAACCAATTGGAGCTAACAGGTAACCTGTTAGTGGCAATTATAGACCTATATCTACTTTTCTTTTCTTATCTAAAATTGAGAAAAGAGTTGCTAAACTGGTGTGGGACCACTTACACCATAATGAACTTTTTGAAGAGTTTCAGTCTGGCTTTAGAGCTCATCATGGCCCTGAAACTGCTCAGGTGAAAGTCACTAATGATGTTCTCATGGCGCCAGACAATGGACTTGTATTTGTACTTGAGCTAGATCTTAGTGCTGCATTTGATAATATTCTTTAGAAAGACTTGAATCTTTTGTAGGACATAAAGCTGGGCATACACTGTACAATATTTTCAATAGTTGTACTCAGCTACAGCTCAAATATGCAATGAAACAGCAGGGTTTAAAAGTTCACTGCTCACAATGTATGTTCTTACACTGTTTGGCCCGATGCTCTGATGCGATCTAACGGCTCACTCTGTACTTCCAAAAAACCCATTTTGGACTCAGCACTGAGAGATAGTGCTGGTCGGACTCGTCAATCTGGAAGAAGAAGAACTACCTTGTTTGCTCATGCGCAGAGTACAAGGTTCTGGTGAATTTGCTCGTAGGCACTTATAGCTCTGTTTCAACTGCAGGATTTGCCCACAAACACTTAATGAGGGCTGACAGAATTTCAAACATGTTAGAATTTCTCCCTACCTTATGATTCCTGATCAGGAGGTGGTCATGAGAGCCTATTTACCCCTCTTCAGCTGCTGTATACTACACGACGCAAAATGCACGGTGAGAGTAGAACTCCGACTGATCCCAAAAATCCTTGACTGACTGAAGAATCGGCCTGAAAAGGGCAAAAACTTGTACAGTGTATGCCCTGCTTCAGGGAACTGAACCAGGCTGGTTTAAATCGTATCTATCTGGCAGATTTCAGTTTGTTCACGTTGATTATAAATCTTCATTATCCCCCAGATTTGCCTGTGCAGTACCACAGGGATCAGTTCTAAGGCCAATCCTCTTTATTCTATATATATATACTCAGTCTATAAATACAGATGACAGTAATCCTTTACATAGTCTACAGGTATGTCTTGAAGACATAAAAACCTGGATGACTTAAAGGCACACTGTGTAGCTTTTGGCCACTACGGGCACTAGAATAACTGCCCGTATTGTATTTCTACTAAACATCTGTCGTGGTTCTTTGTTTGCTGACCCACATACAGAACACACTGAGGAGACAGGTAGGGCAGATATAAAATTGTTTATTTAAAAAAACAAAAAAACAAGGACGACACGCAGAGTTTCTTCAGGGCGTCTGGAAATGAAGTGTGGCACACTGAAATAGAGAGGGTTAAATAGAGAAATAGAGTTAATGGGACTGTGTGTATGATGAAAATGACTGCACTAAAAGGCTTACAGTGTGAGACGTGAACGATCCACCAAGGGGAGTAAGCAGGGCTGCCGAAGTCTGTAGGCAGGAAATGCTAAGACTTAGACAGACTTTATTGTCATTTTGTATATACAGATTGTATAAAAAAAGAAATTTTATTCAATACAGCTCTCAAGAAATTATCTTTTCTAAAGTGCAACAGTGATAAAATGTAAAGGTAATCCAATGTAAACATAAGACTGGTATATGATTTACAGTTTCCAGCATTCAGCACTTTTCTTTTTCTTTTAAACCAACTCAAACACCCTGGACAGTGACGCCTCTAAGCAATGTCTCCATTTTTCTCCAGAGCCAACAGCATGCTGACATGGCATTGCTTCTAAAAACACCATTGCTGAAACATGTGTGCTAGCTAGAAGCCTTGAGACCTATTATGGTTTCTACTGGGAGCTGTTCACAATGTTGAATTCACGTAAGATGTGGCTCCAATTACTATATTACCAGAAGTAAGCCAACCTACTTTTTGTGCAAAAACAACCCAATTTCTCTGTTTGTACCAGGGTCTTTTAAAGGGGCCTAGCCACGTACATTGTCCTGACTATTCTCTAAGTTACTACTATAGCTGTCTGTTTGATCTCTGTATATTCAATTTTGTTTTGGTCTTTTACCAGATGACCTGAGGTATAACATTGAGCAATCACACAATGAGGAAAGTGATAGAACAAGAAAAAACAAATTTTCATTAATTTTCATATACTAAGATGCTTTGCTAATTAAAAGTAAAGCTTTACCAAAAGTCTTGAAAAGACCCTGCATTGACATTGGGATCTCTCTCCTAGACATTATTTTGCTCTGTACATGTTATTTTGGTCAGCTGGATTGGGTGTGCTCCTGTGGGAATGTTACAGAAACACCAGCAGTGGTACTACATACATGCTACCCAGAATACAAGCTACAGTTTTTTTTTTGTGTGTGTTTTTTTTGTGCAATGATGTGGATGCATACTTAAAATAGGTTTTGAAACAATACTGTTTTTCTCTCTCTCTGTATGAGCAGTGCTGGTAAAGAGTTATGGGTTCATTCTCACTGGAACATTTATAGCAGGGGTGTAAAACTAATTTTGCATAAGCTTGTGGGGGGAAAAAACAGACCTGGCTTCTGATACCGGGAAGACTCGAAAGCAACATGAAACACATGAACAGACAGAATCTCCCGCATTTCATACCAGAGCCAAAAAAAAAAAAATCTAATCCCACTACCCGACACCACCAATGGGTCCTTGTCTTGGCCAGATCATTCTGTCATAAAATGGTACAAACTGAACCAGTATTTAGGCGAGTCAGACAGTGGGAAGTTTCAAACCAGGGACTTAACTGAGTTCAAAAACAAACAAAGACAGACAACTAACACAAAAACAAAACATGAAAAATGATCTGGTCCCGATAGCAGGGCTAAACCGTATATAAAGCAGACCGAACAGGTGGATAAGATGAATAATAATTAGGGCGTGGGGAGGAAAGGCAGGTGAATGATCTGATCAATTAAATCAGCTACTAGGGCTGCGATCATGACATTTAAAGCTTCATCTTTTTGGGAGTGTCTTACAGGTGTCAATTTAGCAAATTTGCAGCCTTCAACAAAGACAGGCACAGGGTCCTCTGAAATGAGAAGACAACACATAAAATAGACCCTTAATACACATATAGAAATTCTAATAGAATAGACATACTGTAAAATGTCCATAGCTGTATATTGGTTATTTATTCTCCAGGTGCACAGTTGTTATATTGTCAAAACACTTAACACTACAGTATTTTATAGTTTATCGTTTAACTCTTCACTGTTATGTTGTTCTTATACATTTTTCTAAGGTCCATATATGTGTGACTATTTCTTCTATAATCTGTTTGCTGCTGTAAACACCAGAAATGTACCATAGTGGTACAATTAAGGGATTTTATTCTACAGTATTCTCTACTATTCTATGCATTATTTGTTCTACCTTTTGTCCCTCACAAAGCTCATTCTCACTCTCATATTATAAACCGTGGATATCAAAGGATCCGAAGGATCTGCTTAAAAAAAAAAATGTCTTTAAGAAGGGAGAAAGGAAATTAATAAGTATAACAAAGCAACTTCTGGAAATAATAAGAGAAAGTAAAGAGGCATACAGGAAGGGGCCGGAAAGCAAGCTCCATTAGAACAATATCATAGATGTGTGGTTGGGAATGAAGACAATCACAGGCTTCAAGCTTAAGGATGACCAGACAGATGGAAGTCTGGACACAGCCAATAAACTGTATTAAACCAGTTATTTCTCCAGCTCAGAAATACATTCATAGTTTGATTAATTTCTGGCAAAGCTCTAAAATGTTCCAATCGTTTGCGTTTTAAGCTCTACAGCACAGAATGGGTGGTTCTCAGATATTACTCAGAGATTAAATGAACACAAGGCAGGGTTTTTACTTTCTAGACCAGGATGATCCACCTCTGTGTTTGGGGTAAAATTTCAAGAGTTGCTTTTGGTATTGACATTATCTTTTGATCAGGGTTAGGATCCTTCCAGTGGAGGCTGGTGGAGTTTTCCCCAGGGGGGGCTATAAATTCAAAATAAAAATATACCAAAAACCGGTATATTTATATGATTGCCAACAACAAAAATCACAATAACACACTTTATAAAAAACAAAACAAAAAAAAAAAACATAATTTCATGTACAGGTTTACTCTTTGTACATACGTTTTGCCCTTCTGAGGATTTGTGAGGGCAAATCTGTGTTTTGCATGGTCTTATATGGTGTCACAAACCCCAACAATTACTGTACTAGTTTAAGAATGATATTCATTAATGAATTAAATTTGTTCTTCCACCAATACCAAGCATTCATAAAAGAATAATCAGTAATCAACAGTCTGTTTAGCTGGAGCCCTGTGTCATTTAGCTTTAGAATAGAAAATCCTCAAAGGATTATTGGTTGGCTTTGTTTGGAGAGATCAGTACTATTGTGACAAGAATTCTATTTTTATGTCAAACACTCATCCTGCTATATAATAGAGGTAGGGTGACTCAAGATAAAATATTAATCAAGTTTCTACAACTCTCTAGTCCATTGAACTGTTTGCGTAATGAGTAAAGGGTCAAATTACAAGTATGTGATAAGTAGTGTCAAAAGCCATATTTTGTGGTTATGATTCATAGATAAATTGTATAACAGGCTCAGAACATAAGATGGTTATTGAGGAGACCATTATTGGTATCATTATTATTATCACAATGGCTTTGTATTTAAAAAATTATTAGTCTTCCCAAGCATCGACTTGCTTTGATTTTTTAGGGATTAATAGGGAATCAGGATTTAGAGCTATTTCCTTTTTTTTTCGGATTCTTTTGAAAATTTTCTAGGTTTGTTGAGGAACCTGAGGATTTCCTTTTCACTGAATAATAGAATAGACAACTGATTGACATAGTCCCCTCTTTGTACACCTTGTTTTTCACCGTGTTTATTAAAGACAATATAAGTTACACAAAGTATGTGTTCATATGAATGCCTCGACCCGTTCCACTTAGCTTTTTATGAGTATAACAGAGGATTAAGAAGTATGGTCACATACGTATTTTATTCTGTCAATGGTTTGTTGTGCCATTCGTTGAACTAATTTTCATTTCACATTGAGCTGTGCTCTCTGGGCTGTATCTGCAGTTCTTTGAAAAAATATATAAAAAATAAGGCTGACAAAGACAAAAGACTCTGTATGTAAAACCTATTCAGTTTTTTTTTCTTCAGTGAAGGTGATTCAGTGCTGAACAAAATAAAGTGATTATGCTTTATTATTTTCTCGAGACTGTTGGTTTCTGCTTTATTAAATTAAAGTTTATAAGAACTTGTCTGAGCACAGAAGAGGTCAAAACAACAGAAAACACAGAGTAGCTTTAGGGGAACAGAGGCAGGATGAATCTACTATTATAGAACATGTGTTATCTATAATACTCTATGGACTGTATGAAAGAGATACACTCTATGTGTTTTGTCCACCTGTATAGTGTCTTTATAATTTAACAGTTAGTGTGGTAAAACCTAAATATACACAGAAGCCAGGAGGATAATGCATTTTTGCACTTATGTGAATTACTCCTTTAGTTGTTCTCGTTAGTTTTTTGTTAAACAATATCGCCAAATACGGGAAATTAATAAAAATATTTTGTACGTTATTAATCACTGCTGTCAGACATAAGACTGATACCAAAACGAAAACTCTATACGGGGGGTCCTTTGATGGAGGGGCTGCTTACTTTGGCATTTGGGATTATACAATTTCTTTGGTTTCAACGTTTATTATTGGACTCAAATGGGGCAAAATTAGACAGTCAATCATAGCCCAAAATTCTTTGACTATTTCAATTTTAATTTAAGACTAGCCAGATTTAGCCTACAAACCAACGTCTTAATGTCGTCTAGTGTTTTGGGGTGGGTCTTGAGTGTTGCTAACCTAGCTAGACCTGGGATGTACAGTACTTGGGTTCTTCCCCCTCGGGTAGCTCCTGCTCCTAGTCCTTTTATTTTTGTCACAGTTTGAATTGCCTGTCCGTGTTCACTCCAGGGGGCTGCAAACCTCCTCCTGGGTCTGGGGGCTGGTTCCCCATAGAGCTATTGATCCCTGGTCCTCTGATGATAGTGTATGTATCACCTTGAGATGAGTTGCCAAGGTCTGAATACACCCACTCCTATGTAAGTGAGGGGTGGACATGTCTGTAAGCAATCTGGAGGTAATTCGTACATTCATTTTTCAATTGTTCTGCGATGCAACTTCTGAGACACAACTAACCTGTGGAAGACTGAAGCAACAAGCTGTTTCTCAACTGTGACGCTGACGCGTGTAACTTCAGACATATTGGTATAAACAAATCCTTACTTCAGCAGATAATATAAAGGGGTAGCCAAGAATTACTCTAAATCAAATACTTTTCACCTCTTGTTACTTATTCATATTTATTTATTTTTTTTATCATTTGCTTGAAGGCTTGACTGCTGCATTTAGGCAACATTAGGGAAGCCTCTAGGGCTGTGTGAATATGTGTTTTTGTGAATATCTGTGTGTGCATACATATACACTATTTAGTTTGTTCTTTTCTGCACATTTCCATCACTAGCCAGAGGCACTATCTCCTTATTTCTGTAAAAGCCATCTTTGAACCCCAGCGTGACATTAAAAATATATTTTTTAAAAGACTTGGGGGAAACTCTCACATCTTTTCCAAATTGGTTATCAAATGACAGTCATATCAATTTCCAGCTAAAAATCACCATCTACTGCAGTTTATGTAATAACACAGCTGCTAGCATCAATTTCCTAAGGGAATATTTTCAAAGTCATCACCACAGAGAAATGTTTCTGACAGAAGAAAATAGCATTAAAAGGTGGTTTTGTTTAGTTTGTTTATTTGAAAATCTTTTCATAGTCATGAAAGTGGGAGATGGATGTAGATTGCACCCAGCTGTGCTGGGAGTCCCTCATCAACATGATTTCCAGAGCAGTCATGATTGCTAGTGAGCCTTCGCTCAACACATTTGATTAAATTAAGAAAAATAAACACCTCGCATTTTGCTTCCTACTGATAATTTCAGTTGCAACGATCAATTTTGTTTCCCCCAGATGGACTGAGCCCAAGTGCACTTTATGACTTTATGCTGAAGGAGAGGGTTTGAAGGGCGAGACATGATGATATTTTCCTGTTTGCTGCCAATATATGAAGAGATCAGAAGTCTGTGGTTCAGTAGAAGTATAGTTTATTTGTTGACAGTTTTTTGATGATGAAAGGTGGAATGAAAATTATTGAGGAGGGAAACACAGTTAAATAACTAAATTTAATCATTACTAATGTTTTTGACTGAAAGGGAATAGCGTACTCCAATCAGTCTGTGATGCTTCGTTCAGTGTCTGGATTGTCTTTTACGATTTTACTCGAGGCAAATCTATTTTTCCACTGAAAGATCCAGGCATGACTGTATACAATTATGGTAGGACCAATTCTGCCATAATTAAAATACATAAATAAGTAAATAAGTGATTGGTAAGTGTAATCACTTTATAAAATAAAAGCTTGAAATTTAAATCAGTGAGCCAGAACATGATAATAATATGAGATTTTAGAGTACTGTATTTAACAAATTATAAATAATTACATTTATATATACAGTTGTTTTTATAATCCATTATATTTATGTTGAATTTTCTCAGCAAACAGCTTTGTCTTAAACATTTATATTTGCCTCTCCTGTTGTCTGCCATTAGTTTTTTCCGTTTTTCTAAGTCTTGTATTTCCTCTATGTGCAGCTGTATATATAAAACCATAGACAAACATATAAGAGTAGATCCAGCATCGATCGGCTTTGCCTATGGGCACTGATGTGATTTGGTGGCACCATCTTTGGTCGGTCGACAGCTCCTCTCAGTGTAATGTGTTGAGAATGTACTGACTTAATTTTAATCAGCTTTAACACACTGAATATTTATTTTAACTGTTTGTTTATTTTTTTTTTGGGTGAAGAAAAGATAATAAAATTACATATTCCTAGTGGGATTAAGAGGAATAAAATATTCTGATAGGATCTATTTACCGGTATGTTGCAAAGTACTCTAACTAGCGGATGCAATACTTTAAAACCACAACGATGTTACGTAATTTAATTACAAAAAAAGAGTAACTGTAATTCGTTACAGTTACAATGAGAAAATATGTAATTCAGTTACAGTTACTTCTGAAAATATTAAGAATTACAAATTTAGTTACATTTAAAAAAAAATATAAAGAAAAACCTTTGCGAAATATGTAATGATATTTTATTGCTTCGCGCCCTGTATTGCCGTTTCCCGCTACGGCTCCTTTTCTCTATCATAGTTGCCACTTTTATGATCCATCCTGTGCTGGTGGAGCCTCCTTGAGGAACAGCAAGCAAGTGGACGGTTCTATTTCAGCTCCAGCAGTGCATCAAACAGTGATGGGCAGTAGCGCCGCTACATGTAGCGAAGCTATTACTTTAACTACATTTTCCAGTAGCTTGACCGTAGCGTCGCTGCATTATTTATCAAGTAACTTTCCAGTAGTGACGTTATTGTTTTTATCAAGTAGCGACGTAGCGTCCACAAATGCTACAAAATCCAGGGCATAACTAAGAAATGAAACCAGGTTTTCTATTTTGAAACAACAGAGTTATTCGTTGGACATTCACGCATGAGCCTCTATTCTGCCTCTCCTGTCTGTATCTATGAAACATGAGCATGCGCACGGCAGTGGAACTCAAAGAATGACACACACAGACACACGCAGACACACAGAGCCACACACACAGGATGGAGGAGGAGACAGGAGCAGAGTGAGAAGAGCAGAAACTGTCCCTACCACACTGTGGCCTTATCTTCAGAGATTTTGAAACTTGTTGAATCCTCAGATTAAAATATAAGTGTACAGATGTCTGCTTTGCAATAAAAAAAACAAAACAAAACAAACTGTTGTCAACGTCCAGGACATCCAACACCAACCTGCAACTCTCATTCAGGTGAATCACGAATTTCCCTCCTGCAGTATGCAAGGAGGGAAATTAGAGTTTAATAAGGTGACCGCTGTAGGAAAGAAGTGGTTTCTGAACCTGCTTGTGTAGGTATGTAGGAGTTTGCCCTGAAATCGAAGGATTGACGGTTCAAGCCCCGACTCTAACTTTCAGTGTCGTTGTGTCCTTGGGCAAGACACTTCACCTGCATTGTCTACTGACGGTGGTCAGAGGGCCCGGTGGCACCAGTGTACGGCAGCCCCGCTTCGGTCAGTGAGCCCCAGGGCAGCTGTGGCTACAATGTAGCTTGCCACCATCAGTGTGTGTGTGATTGGGTGAATGAATGTAGTGTAAAGCGCTTTGGTCAAGTCTCCTGACTTGAAAAAAGGCGCTATATAAGTACATGCCATTTACTATAAAAAAATATATAAAGCTGACTAATAGCAATTATTTAACTGGTAGGTAATTTTTTTTAGGTCTGTGATACCATATTTGACCATGCAAAACCCAGATTTGCCTTGACAAAGCCTCAGAACGGCAACTTTTATGTACATGTAAACTTGTACATGATATTGTGTGTTTTTGTTTTTGTAAATCATTTTGAAAATGTTTTTTGTTGTTAGCATTTATATAAATATATTGGTGTCATAACTTGATTGGTTTTTGGTATGCATCTATTTTGAATTTATAGGCCCCGCTGGAGGAAACTCCACAGCGCTATTGTCTCTAGAATAGAATATAATTGAATTAAACTGTCATTATTTTGTCAAGTAAATCAATAAATTCACTCTCTGCATTTAACCCCTCCCTTTGGGGAGCAATGGGCTGCCATTTGGGGCACCCGGGGAGCAGTGTAGGGCTTCAGGTTCTTGCTTAGGGACCAAGAGTGCAGGCTGTGGGAATCAAACCGGATACTTGCAACCTTCTCAGGCCACAAGCGCACGTCTCTAACCATTAGGCCAACTCTCTCCCAGGTGAGTACTCTAAGTTAGCAGGGTGTTTCTTCTGGGGGGTGAAGAAAAAAATCAATATACTGGTTTAGATCCATGCCATATATTTCAAAATACAAGCTTAAACTATCTAGGATGTTCACTAACTACAAATAGGGTGTAGATTAACTTGTATATGGAACTGTGTGAGACCAACCAAGATATTTTCACCAAACCAGCTGCTGGTATGGTTTAAATGTAGAGCTAATGATGAGAGAGCTTGATGTTTAATTCACTTTTAAACTTTGTTTGAAACTTGGGCCAATTCTTGCTTTACAAGTACCCATGGAGAGTTATACTACACAGTTCTTGTTACTTCCATATAGACAGGCTTATGTCTATCCTCAGTCCTTAATGAGTGCTCTATCAACCAGCTGTAAAATACAGCTAAGAGTGATGATATTAATTTTAAAACACTTGGCCCAGCAGTGAAAAACTTAAATGATACAGTGTTAACTGAAAAAAAATATATAATTATCTTACTATATTAGAATTATGCCTTTAACATAAAAAAAATAAAGCCTTAAATTGCATTTAAAACGTGGATGGATCTCTGAAAAATACATTTTGTTAAAATTGACTGTTTTAGAATAAATCATTATNACCGAGACAGTCGAACCGAACGGTTCGGACGGTTTTCAACTAAGTATATATATATATATAATATATATATATATATATATATTTATATATATATATATATATATATATATATATATAATATTAAATATTTTAATTAATATTATTTTGATATTAAAAATTACTTCTGCCTGTATTTTTAATGGTCAGAGTATCAATTTTGGGCCACCCTCTGTCTTCGGCCTGGGACAATTAACGTTTACATAAAGTTACAGTTAATGTTTTCCCCCTCCTGTCAGCAGGTGTGAAACTAATACAACCACTTTTTGATGTCATCATCCCAATAACTGATTGTTATTAGCGGTTATCAGTCCCATAGAATGGCTTCAGTGTGTGCGAGCAGGCTCAGTAGGTTGTTATCACAAAGTGAATCCTAACCCTAATGTAGTTCCTTTCCCCCCACCGAATCTATTAATCTATTTATGAGTAATCTGATAGAAATTTCACTAGTACTTCATGTATTATAAAAATAAATAAATAGAAATAAAATGATCCACAAGTCGCTTAAAATAACCCAAAAGCAAATAACTCTCAAAACCTGTCAACTGAGTCATAAAATTCTCTCCCTATGAATATTTAATATTCAGTAAAAGGACAGCAAACGCTCAGTAAACGCTTCTGTTCCAGTTGCCCCATATGTATTCTGCTTGCTCCCGTTCCCCTCAGGTCCACACTTTTCTGGGTATTTCTCAAGAACATACTTGGCAAGGAAACGAGTCCCTACTCGCATTCTAGTGAACTGAGAAACAGCCTTAGAGTTCTTAGTAAACCTTTTTTGTGAAACGGACCTCTGCTGTCAACAGTTGATTCAAACAAAAATACGTCACACAATGCTGAGGCATCCTTTGTCTGTTCTTCTTAAACCAGCAGTTTAGGGTAGCAGGTCGACCTCTCCAAGATGGTGCCCGTAATTTCTGTGCCGTGAGAGTAAATGAGGGGCCTACTTTTACATGTCTATGTATAAAACAACAGATTGGCAGGATTTGGAACTGTGTCACCGCTGCAGCTTCTCTTCTATTAGCTGAGGTCAGTAGCTGTCTGAATGTGTCACGGCGCCCGCTGTATTTGTTTAATAAAGCCTGTTTGAAAATCTTCCAGATCTGTCTGTCTGAATATCGGGTCCAAGATTCTGAGGTCCTGATTCTAATGAACTTAGAAGTGTAAAAGATTTGGCATTAAAGTTAGAATAGCAGCAGGTAGTGGGGCTAATCGGGTTAATTTATTATGCTGTGTTAACTGTGTAAGTTAGTTTGCAGCGGCACGAATGTGTGTTGGTTTTCAGTATGCCTTCAAAACATAATATAGGGTGACCAAACGTCCGTATTTCCCAGGACATGTTCGTATTTCACGTCCTGTCCCGCGCGTCCTGGGTTTTTTTTAGAAAGTGAGGAAATGTCCTGTTTTTTTAAATTACCTTCATTGGACCATTAAATTTACAGACGCTAGGGCACTGCGCACGACGCTGCGTGT